>NC_072774.1:37858490-37870855 GCF_022539595.1 Amphiprion ocellaris
AGCCTGTTTGATTTAATAATTTTTGAAAATGTCCAAGAATGACAAAATCGTCCAAAATATGGATCATATTTCAAAATGGCTGCATTCTGTGAGTTGCCATTTCCACGCCCTCAGACTTTTGCAGAGCGTTTTGATAACTTTTGATCACCCATGAATGACTGGAGTACATCCTGACCAAATTTCAGCTCTGTCGAGGTCACGCTGTTTGAGTTTATATATTTTGAAAAATGTCCAAAAATGACAAAAAATTGTCCAAAATATGACACGTAATTCAAAATGGCCGACTTCCTGTTGGATTATGGGTAACGATGCAAGAGGCTTTTTTGTGCGTCTTGACCAGTTACATATGTGTACCGAATTTCATAGCTCTAGGTCAAACGCTGTACGGGGGCTGAATTTTCCTAATACTCCAAGGGGTGCTGTTGAGCCATTTTGGCAGGCACGCATGCCATTCCCATAAATTATCAAATTTTTTGCCAGTCCTGATGTGTGTGGCGATTTTCATGTGTTTTTGTGTATGTTTAGGGCATCAAAAATGCATTTTTCAAGTCCTAAAAAGAAAGTTAAAAAATTAATCTAATTAATTACAGGCTTTGTAATTAATTAATGGCAATTAATTGCATTTTTGTCAAATAGCAATATTTGACACAATAAGTGAAGTTTTTCAATTCAAATAAAATTGTGGTTGACAATTGAATCAATGAATAGATACATACGTGTTTATAATTTACAATTCATGAAAAAAAAAAACTTGGGACATATAGAAAAAAGTGATTTTTGAACATTTGGTCTGGTGCTAACAGCAACATGTTTTACACTAAGGTGACACCGTCAGCTTGAAGTGCTGCAATGATCAGAAAACTCTTTGTTGTATAATTTGCACACAACCACCCTTTATCCAAGCTGCCATCAGGAAGATTTTTACAAGAAAACTTTCTGCACAACAGGCTCAATCTCGTCTTCCTTCACTGTTCACCAGTGTGCTGACATGACTCAGTTCTTCCTGTTCTTCTTCATCGTGGCTGGCAAACAGACTTTAGGTTCATTACCGCCACCTACTGGGCTGGAGTGTTCATCAGAGTTACTGGTGTGCCAGAAATTAGGGAACTCAGAAAGGTGCATATATATATATATATATATATATATATATATATATATATATATATATATATATATATATATATATGGCATGCCGTTTCGGAAATTATCTATGTATATAATCTATCTATATATATAATATATATAATCTAGAATTCTAAATATGTGGAATGAAACTGAATATATATAATGAAAGTCTGAATATATGGAATGAAAGTTTGAATATCTTGAATGAAACTCGGAATATATTGAATGAAAGTTTGAATATATACAGTATACTATAAACAGTAACAAGATCACACTGGTCATATATCTTTTGAGTATAGAGGCCTGTCTTTAAATCAGTGTCTGTTGATGTTAATGTGGAGTTTGCATGTTGTCTCTGTGTTTAACCAGATGCTGCAGCTCTCTCCCACACTGCAAAGACATGCAGGTCATGGTAACGGACCTCTCTTAATAGTCTGAATGCAACGTGAATGTGAACATGAATTGTTGTTTGTCTACTATATCAATGATGGGCAACCTGTGCAGGGTGAGCACCACCTCTCCTCCATTTTCAGCTGGGACAGGCTCCAGCCAGACACAGGCGTAAAAACTCAATTCTTCTTTAAAATGCACACTTTCATTTAAAGGTTGAATAAGGAAATGAGGTATTATCAGGTAAAATAATTGGAAAATATATTTTTTGTCATCTTTTTAAAAAAAAAAACAAAAAACTTTAAGCAAAGTTTACTTTAATTCAATGCAGCAACAAGTGTAATCTATAATTTCTCTATAATTACTCTGCTGACTGACTAGAGTCGATACAGAACAGGTGTTTGGAGTTCACTTTAAAAGGCATCATGAGAAACATAAAACATTACAAGCTGAGGCTGACATGCAAAAAGTAGGCTGAGGAGTAAATATATAAAAATCATGGGATTCACAACTTAGAACCAACTTGACGTGATGTCTAAAAGCTTTCCAGAGTTTATTCAAAGCCTCTTTTTGCTATCCGTGTCTCCAGGGTGGTCTCTGTGGTGACGACCCAGAGACAACTCTGACCGCCTTTGTCCACATCGGTCCCACATTTGTCCACAATGCGCTCAAGCAGGCAGGGCTCCACTGCAGCAGTCCAGGTGTAAATGTGGAGGTAATTATGGAAGTCAGCATTATTGTTAGTATAGCAGTTGTCTTTAGTCTTCTGTGCATTATTATTTTTCTAATGAGAAGTGATTGTATCAAAGCTATCATCTGCCCGTCTGCTGTAGGAAGCCATCCGTTCAACATGAGCCTACTTGAAGAGAGCTCTGACGAAGCCTGTGGGGAGAGGAGACCATACACGGTGGCCATCGCCTCTTATGCCCTGGCTTTGGACGGCTTGCCCACCACTCTTCATGAACTTTTACTCAGAGGTGCAGCTCCAGGTATGCCTTGTTTCATTTGTCCAAAAAAAAGGCACATACAACTCTCATCTGCTAGAACTTTGAGTTTTCACATTTTATTTTCTGGAGAGAACTAAATCCTTCCTCCAAAGTACTTAAAATGAAATTCATCTTTTCATCTGAGTCTTGGCAGAAATGGAATCTTGTGTTATTTTTCCCCAACATGTGAAACTATCCCTTCAAGTTGCTTCAATTTTTTATTCAGTGGTTTTTAAACTGCATTTTTTTCCCCCTGGTGCAATTAGTTTATTGAATTCAAATGTCAGATCTCACTATTGTTGAAGTCTGGTGCACAAGAATTAACAGAGGAATTTGATAAATTATTTCATAATGCATTTGCCGCTGCACAAGGTTCAGGGTTTGGATCAGGCAGGTTAGTGACAATTACTGATGCTGTCTCTTTCAGATGTGCACTCTGTCTGAACTAGCATCCTGCTCACTTTTCTGTAAAAGTCACAGTGGCTTAGTCGGGAGTACCAATGGCCCTTTAGCAGTTCCATGTCATCACTTCCAACGTGACACAAGTCAAAAGGCATTAACAAAAGAGCACGCACATGATGCATACTTTGTGTGAAGCTATGTAGGGAAGACTTTTCCACTATTCGGGGCCAATAATGCTCCAAAAATATTACAGAGAACACTAAAGACACAGTTTCCTTCCAAGGTGTCAAAAAGATGTTCTAGTTCATTTTGCTCTACAGTGTTATTGTTACAGTGTCATTAACCTGAAACTGAGGTTAATGGCACTTGCCAATAATAAATGTAATCTGGGTTTTGACAAAATATTAACACGAGCTGAAGTTTAGTTGGTTGCTTCCAGCTGTTTGTGGGAGTCTTTCCTATGAATTTATTAAAATTTTCTGCAACATAAGGAGTTTCTCCAAATCGAGAAAGCTGCACACATTAACGCATGAGGCACAACAGCAGCCACTTCATTAATTATACTTTTAATCATAAATTATCCTGACATGGAAACTGGTTGGATCAGGATCTAATGTAAGTCACACTGTGTATTTTTAGTTGGGGTTCAGCATATTCGGGAGAGAGTCACAGTTTAACAGACTGATGAAGCCAGCAATATTGATTCAAAGGTCATTTTGTTTCTTTTGGTGTTTTGTTCGAGGTTAACACAGTTGCTCCACATGAGAAAGTTCCTGGATATAAAGGGGTTTGCAAGGTCAAGACCTAAGGATAGTGACGTTTCAAGGTCTCAAAACAGATAATAACGGATAATAACCCCAACTAACGCACACAGCAAGTTCCTATAATTCTTTCTCACTCCTCTAGGTTTCAGCCACTGGCTTGACAGGGAAAACCACTTGTTCATGCTGGAGGCGACCGGCTATGCCCTGCTGGCTCTGGTCAAGTGGGGACGAATGGAGGAAGCTGCTGCACCCTTCAAATGGCTGAACAGCCAGAGAAGAAGAGAAGGAGGCTTCGGCTCCACTCAGGTACCAGCATTGAAATTCTGTCAGCTGAAAGACAGAGGGCGTAATTTATGTCCACCATAATTTACTTTACCAATGTTATTGTACGCAATATTAAATATATTTAAATATATCTAATATCGAAGCCCTGTGCCCGAGACGGTGGTCTCAGAACTCTCAATCAGGCTTGACTAGTCGCATTAATTCAAAGGCAATTAAGTCATTCGGGAAAGAAGATGTTTTTAAAATGTGTGAAATGAAACACGCTACTGTCTGTTTTTCCTCTCATAGCCCACCATGGTGGGTGGTGGTCTCTGCGTCAAGCACCTGGTCAGAGTACCTGATACACAAACCCCCTCCTGATGACCACAGTCTGGATGTAGACGTCAGGATAACAGGACACAAGGAAATCCGCTACCATTTTAACCCGAAGACAGCCTATGCTGCTCGTACCTCCAGGGTGAGAGACAGTCAAAGAATGTCCATTCAGATGAGTTACAGCTTACAGTTGAGTTTTAGAACACTGAACGGTGACTTTGGAGGGCATCAGTTCATGTGGTTTTTCCACATGCATTTCACAAACAATCTTCTTCTCTGTTCGCAGTTGCCCGCTAATCTTGATTTGGAAGTAGAGGCTCGAGGAAATGGACAAGGAATACTAGAGGTATTATCACGATACATAAGAATGGACTTGTAGAATGTTGTAGAATGACATGAATGGAGTCTGGGGTTACTAACCAAGACTGACCTCATTCGAGTCTCACTTTCATGGCGTGCTGAAACCGCAACAATCCATTCTAAATGTATTTCAGAAATATCACAAAGACCTTGCCGCTAAGGGCTTTGTTTATGAGTACAATACTTATACGCTACTGTCTGCTTTTCCTCTTATGTTTGTTTGTTGTTTTCTCCTCTGTGCCTCTTACACGTGGTTTTCTTTCCAGCACAGGGAAAGACAACCACGGGTTGTGACCTATTACAATCAGCTGCATGAGGTGGAAGAGAAAATGCCCTGCAAGCACTTTGATCTCAACGTCACTTTTGAAGGATCCAGCGGTAGATCAAATTCTCACACTATATCACATATTTTACACGACGTCCTTCAGACGGGTGACAAATTAAAGCAAATGCACTTTAACAAAAAAAAACAAAGCATTCTGACTGCTGACCTGAGTAAATTTAGTAAAATGAATTTATAAAACACTCGCGTACAATCTCTTAAAATACATACGTTTTGCATACATCACAATGCAAGGACTGTGTGTGCTCATCTTCAGGGACTTTTTGTTAGTATTATTTTTGTTAAGATCAAATGAATACATTATTGTTAAGATCAAAATAACACATTGGAGCATAATTACATCAAATACACTATTACATACGCTCTAGCCCACCATATAATATATACAGCTGTACATTAATTAATGCTTTGCTACTGTCCCGGACCAGAAAAGCCTCCAGCAGATGTAGAAAAGTCAGACAAGATCAAGTAGTTGTTGTTGTTATACGTGTACACGACTGTGCAAAATGTTAGATCGGCAGCAATATCGACTACCTTATTACAAATTGCAGGGCACAGTTTCACAGCTTTGGGTAGTTCAAAATATCTTGTGCCAGTTCCTCTGTGGACTGACACTCTGTACATTATCTGATAGGTACTTTATTCATTCCCTTAGGGAGATTCAAGGTATGCATGAGCTCACGTGTTACATAGAAGATAGAGGGCCACTGTGCAAATGAGCATGCAACAGACATCCCAAATCTGCCTAAAATGCTGGTATTTACAGAGGTGAGCTTAAAAAACTGTTAATATTTACAATAAAGTGCAAATTGGTGTTATTTGCAATAAAAATAGAGCATGATAAGAGTTCATAATACAATAAATATAGTATTTGAAGTACAAACGATGTCAGAGCTCTGTGGAAGAACATCTGTTGGTCTGCAGATGCAGGTACATCTGTTAGTCTGCTGCTGCAGGTAGTTCTTCATGGATTCTTGGTGTGCCTCAGTAAAGACTGATTCCTCTGGTTTTTCTTTCAGACTCATTTTAAAATGCTGCTGCTCACATGCTCAAAGACTTTAATCTGATCAATGACTGATTGTACATTATGCCTTTACACGAACAATGTGGGGGCTGCACAGTGGCGTAGTGGTTAGCACTTTCGCCTTGCAGCGAGAAGATCCCTGGTTCGCGTCCCGGCTTTCCCGGGATCTTTCTGCATGGAGTTTGCATGTTCTCCCTGTGCATGCGTGGGTTCTCTCCGGGTACTCCGGCTTCCTCCCACAGTCCAAAAATATGCTGAGGTTGATTGATTACTCTAAATTGCCCGTAGGTGTGAATGTGTGAGTGCTTGTTTGTCTATATATGTAGCCCTGCGACAGACTGGCGACCTGTCCAGGGTGTCCCCTGCCTTCGCCCGAGTCAGCTGGGATAGGCTCCAGCCCCCCCCCGCGACCCTAGTGAGGATTAAGCGGTGTACAGATAATGGATGGATGGATGAACAATGTGACAGCAGCTGATTATAGTCGTATAGTCATCGTGCCCTTTGTCAGTGCTGTTCTTTTTCTCATTCACAGCAGGGCTCTAGGACCCGGAGACGTCAGGATGGTGGTTCTTGATATCAGTCTACCAACTGGATTCACCCCAGAAAACTCTGACCTGGAGATGGTAATCACCTTCTAGTGCTAGTGCAGAAAAATCTGAAAGCTTGTGTCAATGGTGTATTTAAGTGTCTTTAAAATGAATGTAGTATTTTAAATCAAAGTTTGTAAAAAGTTTACTACATCATGATAATGACCTTCTAATGGATGAGACATGAATGATCGCATGTTTAGGACGGCGGCGTTGCTAACTAGCTAACAGCTGACTCTGTTTATGTGTGTGTCCAGCTGTCCAATTCAGTGCATCGTTACATCAGTAACTTCCAGATTGTAGACAACCTGAGTGACAGAGGCTCCCTGATCATTCACCTGTTCAAAGTAACATCACTGTATTTATAATTATTATTCTATATCATATCATTTTATGTTATTCATATGCTTTTCTTTTTTTTCCAAGAAGCAGGTTTCTCAATGCTCAGTAAATAAGTCTTTATGACGACAGTCAACAATCTGAGGCAGTTTTAGGCTATTACACAAAACCAGCTTATTGGTACCAAAGCCACGGTTCAGAACTCAGACTTGCTAAATCAGTGTTAGTGTAGTGCAGTGTAGGGCTGCAGCCAGAGTACTGACGATAGTTAGCAAGAGAGATCATATTTCTCCTATGCTGGTTTCTCTTCATTGGCTTCCTGTGAAATGTAGAATAGAATTCAAAATCCTTCTTCTGACATATAAAGCTCTTAACAACCAATCTCCATCATATCTTAAAGACCTACCTGATAATGGTACTATCATGTCTTTATCCTAGCAGAACTCTTCGCTCTCAGACTGCAGGCTTACTTGGAGAAGTGACCTGTAACTTCTCTCTAAAAGTAGAATGGGAGGCAGAGCCTTCAGTTATCAGCTCCTCTCCTGTGGAACCAGCTCCCAGTTTGGGTTCTGGAGGCGGACACCCTCTCTATTTTTAAGACCAGGCTTAAAACCTTCCTTTTTGAAAAATCTTATAGTTAGGACTGACTGGGGGACCCTGACGGGGTGAGCTGGTGTCTTCATTTGCACAACTGACTTCCCCTCTTGGACGTCCCTTAGTTCTGCCCCTAGTTCTGCTGCTACAGGCCTCGACTGCTGGGGAACCTCTCTGGATGCACTGAGCCCTTCTCTATCTAGCATTATATACAATGGTATACCATAAATATATGTTCCATTATTGCATTACACTCACTCTGTTTCTCCCTGTGTCCTTTCTCCGAGTGTCCCTGATCCCAGAGCTGGATGCTTCAGATCTGTTGTAGTTCTCCCACCAACTGGCCTAATCTCCATCTGTGGGATGCTGCTGCTGCTGACCTTCCTCCAGCCCACTGCTTCCAGCTGCCCATTTCCATCAATCTACTCTGCATCACCCTCACTATACTTGATTTGCTCGTCTACATATTTTTGAATTTACCACCAGCTATATATGTAGTATATTTAATGCCAGAGCCATACACCATAGCAGTAAACTATAATCAGTTTCCAGCCCAGAGGGATATATGCGCAGATTTTTTTAAATACCATGTAGAAGACTATATACAGGAAGATGAGGTATCAGTTCTTGCACATAGATATACAACAGTCCTTTATTACTCCCCAGGTCAGGGGAAATTTCCAGTGTTCGAGTAGTGGAGATTTTCTCAAAACAGGTGAGTCCTGTGAATATGACCAAAATATGAGATAAAACTACCAGAAACATGTACAAAATGACCAAAATATGATTGGTTGATAATGTATCAGTGTTGTTATTGATTATTGATCGGTTGCAGGGACAGAGATTTGTGTCTGAGTCTCTGCTGTCATCTAATCGCTCTCATGTAAGATCATGTCACAGGAGGGGGCGCTACTGACCTCTTGTGGACACAGGCGGTAACGACACGACATTATTACTAACTGTATAGCTGGCGACATTACAGGTGAGCAGCACTTCCTGTTCATCTTCAACGTAAAAGCATCTTTCTTTATTGTACATTTTATGTCAAACGTATTACTAAGCGATTTAGGTCGATTCAGAAGCATCTCTGGTGTAAACCAAGTCGTATTTAACGACAGCTAGCTTCTCCACTTGCTCCGATTACTTTTGTTGTAGTCTGAGTCACGTCCAAACAGGAAATGAATCCACAATGTAGCTAATGACAATCTATAGCTGCGTCTGTGATGGCAGCGTTAGCGAGCTGGCAGCTAATCAGAAGCTAGTGACAAGCTAACTCCAGCGCGACCAGCAGCGTCTCTTTAAAAGGTGCTGATCACGATATCAGGCTGAAACATTAGACCCGGGACAGGAAACGGAGCTAGAGCTCTGTGTCTTGGAGAGAATTGATTTTAGAATTACACGTGTTAAGGTATTAGTCCATGTCATAACAAACCCTCGTTAGCACTTCCGCTAGCTCGGCTAACACATCCGGTCACGAATGTATTTGTACATTAGCTATAACGTGTTTATTTTTGAACGTATAGTGACAACAAACACAATTTGAGGGAGTCGACAAGCTAGTGGTCCTTAAATACATTTTGGTTCATACTGCAGATTCTTCTGAGTCTCACAAAACCACGTTTTAGCATAAGAGCATTACGATAGTTTTACGTTGAAACAGGAAGTGCTGCTCCTCTGTAATGTCGCTAGCTTTGCCTCAAATAATAATAATAGTGTCGTTACCGCCTGTGTCCGCCAGAGAGCAGTAATGTGTACAGTAAACATAATTTCACAAGACTTGAAGCCTAAATATGCTTAGTTTTCTCTGATGGAAAGAAAACTAATGAATTCTTTCTGTTTTTAACGTTTCTGGCTGATAACTGAGTCCTTCTGGTGATAATTCTGGTCGTTATAAGTGTGTATGTGTGTGAAATGAGGGCTTTTTATCACTTCTTTAAAATTATTTCTATTTTATATTTCCCACTTTTCTGTGTTTCCTTTATAAATGGACAATATCCGACCTAAAAGTGAGATTTATGTTTAAAACACTATGATTTTAGTTTCTGAGCTCAGATGTGAAAATGTGTTTTGTTTTTTACTTGTTTAAAAAAAATTCTACTGTATGTTTTCCTTTTTTTGATATTTTTCAAATATATCAGTAAAAATGTATAAATTTAAAAGAATAATTGGAGATTGGAGGTTTTTGCATGGATGATTTATATGAAATGTTCTTATCAGTGTTTGGAGTATTTGTGAAATGTTTTAGTAAAATATTGGACGGAAACAGATTTTTATTTTCTATTTTCATTTTGATTCTAAACAGCACAGAATCTGAAAGAAAGTGAAATGTAAGAGTTTTTTTGTGTGTGTTTTTGTCTTTGTTAGGCCATAAAACAAGTTTACTCGTGTTGTCGTGGTGTTTTGGGCACTAAAAATGTTTGTTTTTCCACTGACAATAAAGAATCTAATCTGTTGGAACCTGTTCTCTCTGACTCGAGTTCAGGTTTCGTTGAGTCAGTTTACACTCAGAAAGTCCGATTTTGTCAAACCATGTTCCCACAACAACAACAGGAAGCTGCAGAATTTATGCAACAAAAGCCTTTTTTTAAAAAAAAAATCCTCTTCCCGCTTCTGTTGGTTTTAATAAAATGATCTTTTAGTATTTCTCTGTGTTTTCCAGCGTTTTGATTTATAAACCAGGAGCTGCTTCACTGAGGAGAGTCTTTTAGTTTTCAGGTAATATGATGGTGAAGAAAATGTGTTACTGCAGTAAAGATTCCACTGAATTATTATTTGATCCATGAACTTGTCATCAGAATCCCTCAGTTCTTCTCCAGTTTGTTGCTGCTGTCGGGTGAACAGGTGAGCTCCAGGTGAACAGGTGATGTCAGCAGCAGGTCAGTCTGTGATTGGAGCAGTAAAACTCATCTACATTAAATTAATTGTTATGCTAATGTAGATGCACTCATGTGACATAAACTGTGAAGTCCACTCTAAACTGTATTAAGGCTTAGAGCCAGGATTTTTAACTTTTGTATCTCTGTGTTCCCCCGCTGACCTGAGCAGGTGGTACGTTCCACTCAGACACACCTGACGGGATCAAACCACCAACACACATGCCACAGAGCTCCACTTTATTTAACCTTCAAGTAGTTTTATCGATCTTTTCATGGTTTCTTCATCTTTGAATGAATATTTTTGGCACTAAGTGTGAACTTTTTGAACGGACTCTGCTCGTCAGATGGAGGAACGTCGGGGAGTTTGTTGGAAGATTCAGGTGAGAGGAAACAGAAGTAGGATGTTAGACAGGACTGATCTGCTGTCCTATCTTCATCAGACACTGATGCTGTGGCTGAACGTCAGGTCAGATCAGATCAGCAGCACCTGATATCAGGCTCCAGGTGGTTAGAATATACTTGACTTGTTCATTTAAAGTGTTTTCCTCAAAACTCGACCAGCTTCATTAGAGTAAATCGTCATGATGTCGTGTTCAGATAATACCAAAGAGGAGGTTTATGCTTTCTCTGCTTGAGGCTTAGAGCAGTTAAAAATAACAAATTTGAAGTTCTTACGAATGAATAATTAAGAACAATCTCATCTGTTGTCAATCATGTTGGCACCGTCTGCAAAGATGAAGGCAGATAGAAGCACAAATGGGTGGTAATCAAGAAACATATTACCAAAAAGATCACTAGAATAAGCACAGGTTATTTTTTGATGATGTTGAAATCACACTGTGGAAAAAAAACTCAATTAAATTTTGATGATGCTATGAAAACATGGTAATTTAAGAAAAATAGAAGTACATCTAATGAATCACTGTAACCAAGAACAGAGTTGAGGAGCTTGTATTTTGAGAATTTGTAAGTTTGTGTGTCAATAATTCATGTATGTTAGTATATTGTCCAAAAAGGAATTAAAACGTCACTGTTTGGTATGTCGCCTTAACCCATTCATGCATGAATTATGATAACCTCAGTCAGGATTTTGTTTTCCCCCAATTGTTTTTATTCATCTTTAGGCATGAAAAACAAGGTTTGTACTTTATTTTATTTCAACCCATTTTTCTAAAAAATATATTTACATGTCCACTGAGATGGCCACCATGCATTTTGTTCTAGAAATATGGATTTAACAAACAAATGGATAAAATGATATACAGTGGATTGAACTGTGAAATGTGATGTGAACTATAAAATAAAATAATTGATGCATAAATAATTCAAACAGCATTGAGGGATTCACTCTCCTGTATAGATTCCCAAGTCTCTCAGATGACATATTTTCAAGAACAGCAGCAGTAATAGCCTAATTGTGGTCAATGAATTGTAGTTGAAATAGAGCTGGTGATGCATGATGTGCACTTTAGTGGACATGAGATTAATCATAATTGCCTCCCAATATAACATCAATACTTGGAAAATTTTGCAATTGCATGACTCCTTAGATGTTCCTCGATGTCACCATATTTTTCTTTCCTGCAAAGGTCTCTTTTTTATAGAAGGTTTGAACAAAAGAAAATGAGCTACTTGGTGTTTCTGGCTGCCTGCCGGCCATCTTGGTTTGACTCTTTTTTTTAAAGAATTTGCAATGGCTAGCCAATCACTGGCAGTGGAAGAAATGATGCAATAGGATCCACTGTAGTGGCTGATGTCCAACTATGCCATCAAAACTCATGCACATACTAGAAAACAGCTTTAGAAGAGCTGCACACTGTCATGACCTCTATGCATGGAAGGGTTAAAGGCATCAATCATGAACACAACACAAATAAATTGCTATCATATTACAATTCTGCATAATACACAGTGGAGAATCACAGTGATATTGTAATAATTGAAGGTATTTTTCTGCTGTTCTATCAAAAGTTGT
>NC_072775.1:0-47500 GCF_022539595.1 Amphiprion ocellaris
GCGGGCCAAAAGCGGTCCTCCACAGAGGGTCCAATCCAGTCCTCAAAGTGTAAAAATTCCAGAGAAGACATTAACTGCAGATTGTAAATTAGTAAAACTATAAATTTAAAATAATTTCTAGACCATGACAGGTAGTTTGGATCAGAAAGTAAAATACTAGATTGTTCATTGTTCTTTTGTCATTTTGTGTCTCATTTTTGTGATATTTTTTGTCTTGTTTTTGTCTGATTTTTGTCGTTCCTCTCATTTTTTTCATTTTGCTTCTCTTTTTTTGTGTTTCCTTTTTGTCTCGCTTTTGTTTTTTGTCTTGTTTTGTCATATTGTGTTTGGCTTTATTCATTATTTTGTGTGTTGTTTGTGTTTTGTGTTTTTTATTCTCACTTGTGTTCTTTGTCCATTTTTTTGTCATTTTGTTTCTTGCTTTTGCCATTTTTTGTCTAGTTTGTGTCATTTGTATAATTTTTTGTCTCTATTTTTTGTCACTGTAACTTTTTTGCCAAATTTTTTTGTCTCTTTTTTTGTTTTGTATTGTTTGTCTCATTTTTTGTCGTTTTGTGTCTCATTTTTGTCATATTTTTTGTCTTGTTTTTGTTGTGTTTTGTCTGACTTTTTGTTTGTCTTGTTTTTCATTTTGTTTCTAGTTTTTGTCATTTTGTGTTTCCCTTTTTGTCTCGCTTGTGTTTTTTGTCTCATTTTTGTCATTTTGTGTTTATTCGTTCTTTTGTCTCGTTTGTGTTGTTTTTTGTCTTTTTTTGTCTCGCTTGTGTTTTGTCCATTTTTTTGTCACTTCGTATTTCGTTTTTGTAATATTTTGTCTTGTTTTTGTAGTTTTTTGTCATTTTTTGTCTCATTTGTGTAATTTTTTGCCTTGTTTTGTGTCTCATTTTTTCTGCTTTGTCTTTTTTTGTCTGATTTTTGTCAGTTTGATCATAAAGTAAAATCCTATATTAAGTTCCAGATGACTAAATGTTGTGTTCCTTTGTAGACACTCTGTGATCTGGACGTTGTAATGTGGAAATGATAAACTGAGGATGAATGCTGCTGAAATTGAACTTATTTTTCTTAGCAAATTTCAGGTTGTTCATGATGTATTGTAGAAAGATAATTCCTTAAATGTGAACATTTTCAGAATTTACTTTTTTGCACTAAACAAAGGAAACATTAGTAGTTGTGGTTGTTTATAGGTTATGTTGTGATATTACTGCTCCAACCCGCTTTAGATCAGATTAGGTTGAATGTGGAACCTGAACTAAGATGAGTTTGACACCCCTGATCTACCACATGCTTCAATAAACTGAAGAATCTGTATGACTCGAGTGATAATTAATTTTTAGCTTTTCTGTCTAAAAGCAAGAACTGGATCCAAAGGACTCAATGTTCCAGCAGAACTTGGCCGCTGAAAGGTGTTGCATTGCTATTTTCAAACCTGGAAACAGGCGTAAAGTGTTGTGGAGGCTGCAGCTTTGCAAGTTGGAGGCTTATTCACCGTCCGTGGAGGCTGCAGCTCTGCCAAGCGCCTTCTGCTTTAACATTTAGTTTCTACTCTGCTGTAAAATCACCAAACTGTCACTTCTACTCCCGCAGAACTCTAAGTTCCGTTTAAAAGGAAACACGTCACGTCCAGAAAACGGTGTTCTTTCTGTTTCTGCTGCCAGGAAGCGTGCACGTACCTGTTAGAGCACTACGACTGGAGCTTGGACCCTCCGGATCAGGACCTGCAGTACAAATGGCTGCCGGTGTCTCGGCCCGCCGACCCCCCGACCATCTCCTTCACCCCGACAGGATGTGACACCAGATAGAGATGCACAGTACGTTTCACGAAGCACTAGAAACTGACCGTCAAGCAAACATAGTGTCAAGAATGAGCAGAGGAAGCGAAGAGTTTTACTGATATATATGGAATTACTTCAGATATTTTTAGGATTTTTTTTGGAAGATTTTTACTTATTTTTTGAAAATGTTTACAAGGTTTTGCAAATTTAAAGTTTGAAAATGTGGGAAAAAAATATCACTTTAAATATTTTTAGGATTTTTTTGGGAAGAGTTTTACTCATTTTTTGAAAATATTTTCTTGCCAAATTTGTTATTTTAAAAAAAAAAAAAAAAACTTTTAAGGGAAACTTTTAAGGAATTATTAGAATTTTCTTCCTGAAGGTTTTGCAAATTTTCAGAAATTTGGGGAATTTTTTTTGCAGAATTTTTGGATTTTTTTCATACAAGGAAACAATATTTTTTGTGGCCTGTAAATGAGGACAACAGGAGGGTTAGGTAGGTGGTATTTATAAAAGTAATAATAATAATAACTTAAAAAAAATTTCAATTAACCTCCAATAATTTGAGCTAGAAATGGCATTTTTTTCCCCCTCTTACTGCAGTATAAATATTCACACTGTTCCATGCAGGTTCTCTCACGTGCACACATGAAGACGGAGGTAAACCCTCAGATTCCATCACTGGCTGTCTCCCCTGCCCCTCTACCACCTAGCAACCACCACTGCTTAGCAACAGTTCGTCATACCGACACCGACTTGCCTCCGTTTAATATGCAAGTCTCACACACACACACTAACCTGGTTATTTTTGAAAGCATTCGGTCGACACGCCGTCTGAATCCTGTGTAAACGATGCCAGGAGGCATTTTAGAAGGATCTGAATCATAAACGTGAGCTACCCGGCGCCTGCTACGGGAGAATTAATGTCATATTTATTAACCCTCCTGTTCGTCTCATTTACCAAAAAATATTGTTTCCTTGTCTGAAAAAAAAAATCCAGAAAATCTGCAAAAAAAATTTGCAAAACCTTCAGGAAGAAAATTCCAATAATTCCTTAAAAGTTTCCCTTAAAAGTTTGATTTTTAAAAATCCCCCAAATTTGGCAAGAAAATTATTGAAAATATTTTCAAAAAATGAGTAAAAATCTTCCAAAAAAATCCTAAAAATATCTAAAGTGATTGCATATAAGTAAAACTTCTAATATTTTCTTTAAGAACATTCACAAAAAAATCAACCAAAATCTAGTGAAATTCGCTAGATTTTGGTTGATTTTTTGTGAATGCTCTTAAGAAACATTTTTAACATTTCTTTTTTTCCACCAAAAAATGTTCAGAGATTTCCCAAAAATGTTGAAAATGTGGACATCAGAAGTTTCACTGTGAAAATCTATTTTTTTTTCCCCACATTTCAAACTTTGAAACGGGTCAGTTTTGACCTGCAGGATGACACGAGGGTTAATGTGAAGTGCTTTGTGTGATGTCACATACATGTGTTGTGTGTTTTTGTGTTTTTATCTGCACTTTGTGGTTTTATGGTGTCTTAATGTTTGAGACACTGTCTGACTTTATGTAATGTTTAATTTTTTAAATGTGTAACTCTGAGTGCTTTGTTACGGGAAAAAATGTGGTTTCCATTATTTCATGTGGTCACATATGATGTAATTTTAAATGCGATTAACTTATTTATCTGACTTTATTTTTAGTTTGTACCACAGTGGAGTGATTTCCAAGGAATGAGAGGTCATCAGGCGATTAAAAGAAAAAAAACAAACATGGTTTAAAGGTCATTTTAACATATATTCAATTACTATTCTGCTGTAAAGTCATATTTAAATTAAAATTAACCTGCTAGCAGGTTTAAAAGGCATGTTATCTTTTTAAAAAATCGCCCATTTAGAAAGTAGAAAACACACAATGAAAGAATAATTGTTTTCTCCTTTCTGATGCTTCTCAGCTCATTTATGTTTAGCATGCTGTTCCGTTAACCAGATTTAAACACTTTATTCTGCATGTCTCATTTAAAAATTTACTAAAAATAAATAGTTTGCCTTAATCAGATTGTAGGAAAAAAGAAAAGGAAAAAATCTGTAGCCCGTAGTTACTCGTCTGGAACTAACAATCAAATATTCTGAGGCTTTTCTGCTGAACTACAGGCAGTGTTTACAGCTATCAGATAGCAGATAAGTATGAAAAATAGGTCAAATATTTACAATATGTAGACTGGTTATTGTTTTCTACTGTTGGGAACACAAATGGCAGCACTTGAAATGTTGATTCTGGATTTTTCAACTTTTGCAAAGTAAATTATCCCAAATATTCAACTTTTGTTTTTTCTTTTTTTGTATAATTAATGCATTCTAACACAAACCTTTTACCTGTATCGGTGTACAGTTGATGTTTATTAGATATATTTGTATAATCTTGTGCAATCCGAAGTAATGCCTTAATATTCAGGTTTTAGTCGCTGTCAAAGGTGTTATTTACTACTTTTGTTTTTCTTTTTTTATGATTCAGGGCATTCTAGCGGGGTAATATGACATATTTTTAGTTCTCTCTGCTTCTAGTCGTGGCTGTGCTGTGTGTTTAGTACAGGGGTGTCCAACATGCAGCCCGTGGGCCAAAAGCGGTCCTCCAGAGGGTCCAATCCGGCCCTCAAAGTGTAAAAATTACAGAGAAGACATTAACTGCAGATTGTAAATTAGTAAAACTATAAATTTAAAAATCATTTCTAGACCATGACAAGTTGTTTTGATCATAGAGTAAAATACTAGATTGTTCTTTTGTCTCATTTTTTAATATTTTGTCTTGTTTTTGTTGTTTTTTGTCTTTTTTTCGTCAGACTTTTGACGTTTGTCATATTTTTGTCGTCTTGTTTCTCGCTTTTGTCTTGCTAGTGTTTTTTTGTGTTATTTTTGTCATTTTTTGTTTTGCCTTATTCGTTGTTCTGTGTATAGTTTGTCGTTTGTCTACTTTTTTGTCATTTTGTTTCTCGTTTTTGTCATTTGTCCATTTTTTTGTCTCTTTTTGTTGTTTCGTGTCGTTTATCTCATTTTTGTCATTTTGTTTCTCATTTTTTGTCATTTTGTGTCAGATTTTTGTAATATTTCACCTTGTTTTTGTTGTCTTTTTTTGTCTGACTTTTGTTGTTTTGATCATAAAGTACAGTCCTCTATGGTTCAGTCCCAGATAGCTGTGACTAAATGTTGTGTTCCTTTGTAGACACTCTGTGATCTGGAAGTTGTAAAGTGTAAATGATAAACTGAGGCTGAATGTTGATGAAATTGAACTTATTTTTCTTCAGAAATTTCAGGTTGTTTTGAAAAAAGATAATTCCTTAAATGTGAGCATTTTCAGAATGTACTTTTTTTGCAGTAAAACAAAACAAACATTAGGAATTGTGGTTATTTATAGGTTATTATACTGTGGTTTTACTGGTCACTGGAGATCAAATTGGGTTGAATGTGGAACCTGAACTAAAATTAATTTGACAACATCAAAATTACAGTTTCAGGACACCTAAGGTTGAGATGCACTTACAGAAATAAATGCACAACAACATTCTTGCTGTATTTTATCGTGTTCGAGGCATTTCAGGACCGCTGTGTTGGTTAAAATAAAGATCTGCTCAGTCTGAACGACACCCAAAGCGAGTAGCGTGAGCTCTGCTGTAGGCTTGTGTCTCAGAAAGTTGTTTTTGTCCTCGCAGAGAGCCGCTGAACAAAACCTACTGTTCCCTCTGCTTCACACACACTTTATTCCATCCTACAACCGTCAGCTATGTTGCAGCCGTGCACGCTTCTTTCTCTCTCACACTTGCAGACGTGCATCACACAGGATCTGGCAGAAGATGAGTTTTTTGTGAGCAGATTGGTATGACTCACCGCTCTCCCTGCACTCGTCCATTAGCTGAAGCTCCGACTCAAGCATTCATGACAGGCGACAGGGACTTACGGTGAATCCTCTTACGCACAAGGACACACGGCTCTGTTTTAGTTATTCTAGCTTGTTTTCATGTCATTTCATTGCTCTCTTTTTTTCTGTTTTAATGTCCTAGTTTAGTTTAAAACACCGGCAGACTAAACAGTTTAAGTACAGTACTCAGGGTTTCTCCGTTTCACCTCATTAGGTGCAAATCAGACACACTTTAATGCACCGTGTTTTCCAAAGCATATTTAACTCAGATCTCAGTCTCTTCTGTCCCATCAGCTGCTGCTTTAAATTCAAGTCTGTATGGTAGAAAATGCCAGTGCAGATAGTTCACTTTTTGATGCAGTCGTGAACAGAAGTTGACATCCACTTGTAAAGATCACGTGTACCATGGCAGTCTGAAGTTTCTAGTGACTCCTGTAACTCTGAATTTTTCTGTGATGGAATCATTGAAAAGCATGCGTCTTTGTCACAAAAATAATCATGCATTTTGGTTCTTTCATGAATTTGTTATAGGTCTTTTGGACATTTGACAAAATCTGCTGGGTCAAATATATACATACAGCAATCCTAAATATTCGATTAAATGTTCCTCTGTCATTTTCACCTCAATTAATCACATTTTGGTTTCTGTACACAAGCTTCTGTCACATCTTTGACCTTTCCTACTGACAGAATTTAAACAGTTAAAGTAAATTTGCTGTGTTTCTGACACTGACACGTTTCTTCACTACAGTCTACAGGTTCTAGATGGGGTTTAGGGCTGCATAAAAGCTTAATTTAAGCTTGATTTATCCATTTCTATACCATTTTTGTGTTTAGGTGCATTGTCTTGTTGGAACACCCGACTGCATCCAAGACTCAGCATTCTGGCTGATAATTTACATTTTTTATTGAAAAATATTAAAGTCATCCTCCTTTTTAATTTTTCCATTTACTTTGTGTAATACACCACTTCCACAACAGCCCCAGAGCATGATAATACCACCACCATGCTTGATGGCAGGTTTTATGTTCTTCAAGTTAAAGACCTCACTTTCTCTCCTCCAAACAGATGTGATCATTGTGACTAAATAGCTTCATTATTTTATCATCTGACTTCAGAACGTTCCTCTAAAAGGCCTTTTCTTTGTGATCAGCATTTAAGGTTCTGCTTCTGGAGGAAGAACTTTCGTCTTCATGGAGCCTCTCAGCTCCTGTTGATGTAAAACCCTGAGGACACTGACACCAGCAGCTTCTAATACATTCAGACCTGGTTTTGGGTGATTCTTGGTTGGCCTTTGATCATTATGATCAATTGATTTTCAGCAGTAGGGGATAGTTTGTGTTTTATTCCAGATCGTGACAGAACTGTACTGAACTTTATACAGGAGGTCCTCGGTTTACGACGTCCTTGACTTACACCATTACTTCGGAACTGGTTTAGGGGCTGGTCCTTGGTTTAACATACGTTGTTTCGTCGTTACGTTGGAACTGGTTCAGTGGAACTAGTTAGGGAGCGGAGTGGATGAATACTGTAGGTACAGTCGTCACACAGTGCTATCAGATGGCTTTGTTTACATTTGCTGCCACATTGGATTATGCTGCGTTCACTATCTTCATTATGGCTCCCAGTGTAAGTCAGACTCTTCTGATGCTTCGAAGAAAAGGAAAGCCGTCTCCATGGAAGTGAAACTGGATGTAATAAAACACTCAGTGAGCTACTGTGTGAGCTAATGACTGTTTTCGTTACTGTAGTTGTACAAACATGTAAACTGATCGATACCATGATGCACGTAACGGCTTTGTGTATGTTTTCACCTGAGTTCTGACTTGCGGCGAAAATCGACTTCCGTCACACTGTAGGAACGGAACTCCCTGTACTTCTGAACAGTTGTTTCCATCGATGATTTTGGGATGTGAAGGTGCTTTGAAATCCAAGTGACTTTCTGTCTTGTTGAAATCAGTGATTTGCTTTTTCAGATATGTACTCAGGCCTTTAGACTTTTCTATTGCAACAAGAAAACCATTAGAATAGCCAAACTTCCTGATAGGTTAATAGCATGCAGAACTTAGTCCTGCTGCTGATTCCTGCTGATCTGTGTTTCTGCACACTTTGCATACAAACAAATGATTTCATTCAGACACATTTCCTGCTGCAGAGGTTCAACATGAGACCCTTAAGTCACCTGATGGATGGATCAGCATTCTTCATTCACGTTTTAAAACATAATTTAAAAATCAGGTGACCATTCACTCTCGCACAACGACCTACTGAATCTGTTATTGTCAGCGTAATGTTGAATGAATTTCAAGAATGTGATGAGAAGAAGTGACACACATTTTCTTTCGCACACGTGAACGAGGACTAAATGCGTGTCATTCAGGAGTAAGTGGAGACTCAAATGTTTATTATGTAGGAAGGATCCTGCAGTACAATCCACAATGTGTATCGTGCACATGCAGCTGGAGTGTAGGTTTTAACAAGCAGACTGATGCCAAGTATAGAGTTAAAACTAAGGTCTTCACTCTGCGGTCTTACAGTTCAAACCTTATGCAAAAGTCAAACCTTTTTTTTTAAAAAATCAAACTTTTAAGGGAAACTTTTATGGAATTATTGGAATTTTCTTCCTGAAGGTTTTGCAGATTTTCAGAAATTAGGGGGATTTTTTTGCAGAATTTTTGAATTTTTTTCAGACAAGGAAACAATATTTTATGGTGCCCGTAAATGAGGACAACAGGAGGGTTAATACATCTCAAATTAGGAGGTTACATGAAAGCAAAAATCTATTTTTGAGTGAAAAACTACAATTTTTTTAAAGCATGTCTGGCTTATTTTAAGACACCTAAGCTTGACACTTCTGGTAAAATAGAGCTTGAAATAAGTTTTCCCAGCTAATTTTAAGATCTCAGTATTCTAAATATCATATCTTATTTCAAGAAATCTTACCAAGCCATTTTTCACTTGTTCTATTGGCTGATTTTTTTCACTTATTTCAAGGTAAAAGTCCATTGAAATAAGTTTTTTTTTCCTTGTTTTGAAAGGGGCATTTTTTCCAGTGTAAGGTGGAGGAATTTTCCATCCGGGATTGTTAGAGAAGGAAACTCATGTCGGTTCCTCACACACACCGATGTGGACCAGGAGGTCGGACGGTGAATCCAGATGGCAGAACAAAGCCTGAGGTCAGTTTTAATGAGCAGAGCTAATTACCACGAGTGTTCTGTCTGTCCACCCCCAGTGGAATGTAATAGTCTATACAACAGGAAGTAAAGGCAGGGAAACCCTCAACGCACACACACATGTTGAGACACAAACAGACAAACAGCACATTCACACATTCAGCTCAGTCACGCAACTTCGTTAAATGCATAACTGCAAGATTAAAATGATTAATTTACTGATTTAGATTAACTCTTTGAGTTGCAAACATTTTTAATAGCTTGGGTTAATTATGATAACAATCACAGTTGCATCAGTTGAACATTTTGTGGAATTTTTAGACGAATTTCTGCATTAGTTGATTTAAAGCTAAATTTAAATCAACGTAGCTTAATGAAATTGGCTTGACAACGAAACTTTTCTTCAATTTCTTCAGGATTTTTAGTCCCTTTCCCGATGTATTTAACGTTGCTGCAACTTAATTTCATCAACTTGTGTTCATATTCAGTGTAATTAAGTACAAAACTCCTTTGAAATAGTGTGGGGATGGATGGATGGATGGACGGATGGACGGATTGACGGACAGATAGACGGCTAGACTGATGGATGGATGGATAGATAGATTTACAGGTTTACAGCAGTCATACTTGTAGTTTTACACTTGTACAAGCTGCAACTTTGCATTGTTTTCAGTGTTGTGTTGTCCCTGTACTTTGGCAGGTCTGAAATGAAACTATTAGTATTTGCTGAGAGTATTCCTTCTATTATACTTGTAAGATCCTGAGGTCTTGTGCAGTTTGCAGCGATAATAGTGGCAGTCACCACTTGATGTTTCCGAAATAATTTCCGACAAAGACGCACGAAGCCAACTTTTTATTTCCCGTCTGTGTTTGTCAGTCTTGTCAGCTGCGATGACAACATTGACTTAAGTAGGTGCTTGAAGTTGTCGTCTCCAGCTCGCTTGTTTTCAAAGGACACCCTTGTAAAAGAGTTTTCAACACACAGTTTCCTGGATGTGTTTTCATGATGTCACGCTGAAAGGCTGACGGTGTTACACATCGAGGACATAAAATAAAGGAGTAGCCTTGTTCTTGTAATGCAGGCTGGAGGTTCTTTTGTCGGTGTTGAAGTGGAATACGACATATCTGACTGTTATTATGATACATTATTCCTGTTTGGATGCTCTCGGTGGAGAAAAGCGTACTTAGAAAAGATGTTGGATTTATACAGTCATGGAATACTTGATTAGACCACCCTTGTTTTCTTCAATTTCTTCTTCATTTCAATGCCTGGTATCACTGAAGGTATATTACCCAAAGAATACAATGAACACAACAAAAAATGTAGCTGATTCCATAATACTTTATGTCCTATTTGACATGCTTCAGGTTAATAGTATTCCCAGGGTATATAAGCGGACATTTCATGAGTGAGAGACAGGTAGCGAAAAACTGAAGAGCTCCAAGACAGCCATTCATTCCACCAAGAATAAATAAGCCCAACATGGTTCTACCAAACTGCTAGCTGGTCAGGAAACGTCTTTCTACCCACCAGATGACCGTCACTCATCCCTTCCTGTCAGGAATCATCCTCAGACCTCCAGGGACCTTAAAATGAGTGAACACTGTGGAGAAATGGGACTTGTTTGACAAGGTCAGTTAGAAACCGACTTGTTGAAGCTGGTCTGAAGTCATACAGGGCAGGAAGAAGTCCTTCATCAAGGAGAGGCAGAGGAAAGCTGGTTACTCTTTGCTGGGATCACAAGAATTGGACTGTTGATGATTGGACTAAGGTTCTCTTCAGGGATGAATCCAGTTTTCAGTTGATGTCCTCTCCATCCAACTTACTGGTTAGGAGGAAGCCTGGAGAAGCTACAAACCAGACTGTCTGCCCCTACAGTAAAACATGGGGGTGGATCAGTGACCATCTGGGGTAGTTTCAGTCTGGGTGGAACAGGGCCAGTGAACCAGGTCATGTTTGGAGCTACTCTTGAAAACAGTCTTCTTCCATCAGATGGAAAACTCTTTCCTGCCTCCAATGACTGGATTTTCCAACAAGACAAGGTCAGTTAAAGCCTGGATGGAGAACCAGAACATTGGAACCATGCCTTGGCTGCTCAATCATCAGATCTAAATCCAACTGAAAACCTGTGGAAAATCATCAAACTCAAAATGGAGAACCACAAGCCCAAAAACAAAGCAGGTTAGTTAGAATTAGTGCAACAGGAATGGGCTGCTGTGACAGCAGAACAACGTTAGAAGCTGGTGGAGAGCAGCCAAGATGCATGGTTGCAGTCATCAGAAACAATGGTTATGAATCAGTACTAACTCCTGTGTGGATCATGTGACTAAAACAGACAGAAAAGAAAACATGGAATCCTAAAAGCTGTTTTTGGCATAACAATGCCATAGCTACTGATGGAAGAACTGAAGGGATTTTGGTTATTATCAAAAAAAAAAAAAAAAACACGGAAAATGTCTATCAGCTCTGAAATTAAACTTTTTGAGCTATTTTTGTTGTTATCATTATATTTGTCCAAAGAGATGTACACTTAGTTGTTAAAATGAACAAGAAATTGAAGAAAACAAGGGTGGCCTAATAATTTTTCCATAACTGTATATATTTGAAAGCACATGAAGCACAGTTTGTGTCATCACTGTAATGAAATGCAAACAAAACGTGTAACGTAGAATTATTGAGTTCGTTAACCACAGACTTTGTGTTTTCTTTATATCAGCCGGTAGCTCAGTGTTTGGATGTCTGAAAGTGTTTGTCTATCCACAGACACACTCATTCACATAAACACACCAGCAACGCCACACACACACACCCTGCTCTGCTTGCTATTGTGTTTGTCTGTGCTCAGACAGGCAGGAAGGAGAAGACATTAGTCACTGAGGTGCCATCAAGCACTGTTTAATTGTCTCATTTATCTTCCCTCTGCTGCTGAACCTCGCTGCTGCTGCTCCAATCCACCAGGGAGCCCTCAGGAGCACTCCGCCAAATACCAGTTTATTATCATTTATCGCAGCGACTCGTCCTCATATCTGCAGATGTGAGAGCGTCTGATAGCAGCTGAGAAGTGGTCAGGTAGCTGCCAGTTAAACTCCGACATCAGCTGTGCTTCAGGCTGCTCAGCGTCATGGAATATTAATGAGCTTCCTGCAACTTGTTGAGAGAGTTGATGAATGTACAGTCCTCAGCTGACCGTACGGAAATCACACCAACATGTAGAGCAAGAACTGGAACACTAAAATCACAGCATAATAACCTATAAATAACCACAACTCCTAGTGTTTCCTTTGTCTTAGTGCAAAAAAGTTCATTCTGAAAATGTTTGCATTTAAGAAATTGTCTTTTTACAAAACATTAAGAACAACCTGGAATTTATTTAGATGAACAAGATCAGTTTCAGAAACATTCAGCCTCAGTTTATCATGTCCACATTACAACTTCCAGATCACAGAGTGTCTACAAAGGAACACAACATTTAGTCACAGCTATCTGGAACTGAACCATATAGTGTTTTAGTTTATGATCAAAACAACAAAAGTCAGAAGAAAAACACAAAAAACAACAAAAACAAGACAAACTATTCCAAAAATGAGATGTAAAATAAGAAAAACAAGACACAAAATGACAAAAAATAAGACAAACAACACAAAACAAAACAAAAAGAGACAAAAAAATTTACAAAAACGTTACAAAGTGACAAAAAATGGACAAATGACAAGACAAAAACGACACAAGCAAAAAACGACAAAAGACACAAAGCCACAAACAATACAAAAAATGAATTAAGCGAAACAAAAAACAACAAAAACTCGAGACCAATGACAAAAGTCATCAATATGACAAAAGTCAGACAAAAAAAGACAAAAAAACAACAAAAACAAGGCAAAATATTACAAAAATGAGATGCAAAATAATAAAAAGGAGGCAAAAAAACAACAAAAATGAGACAAACGACACGAAACGAAACAAAAAAGGGACAAAAAATTAGACAAAGAAGTTACAAAGCGACAAAAAAACGGACAAATGACAAAAACGACAAAAAAACGACAAAAATGAGACAAAAACGTCAAACGCGAGAAACAAAATGACAAGACAAAAAACACAAGCGAGAAAAAAAGACACAAAACGACAAAAACATGAGACAAATGACAAAAGTCAGAGAAAAAAACAAGTCAAAATATTACAAAAATGAGACACAAAATGACAAAAGAACAATGAGCAATCTAGTATTTTACCATACTTTATGATCAAAACAACTTTCAGTTGTGATATTTGATAATATATATATATATATATATATACATATATATATACATATATATATATATATAAAATAGCAAAAATAATATATAATAAATAATATTTAATACCAACGTTTCCCTCACAAATCTTGTCCGCCATTTCTATAGCTTTTCCAAAATCTAATGTTATTTAATAAAGATCTTATTGCCTTAATTATACACAATGAAAAAGATCTGTGCAGTTCATTATTGTTCATTGAAGCAGCTCCTTTCAGTCTTTTCCCATTTATATTTGGGTTTTGCAGATTATTAATATATATAATCTGTAAATATATATATATATAAATGTATTGTAAAGTTCATTATTGTCCATTTAAGCAGCTCCTTCTAGTCTTTTTCCATTCAGGTGCTTCTGACTGAAATGACTGAACACTTCCTACACATGAAAACTATTCCAGGACCCACTTTGGTCCTCTTGTTGACTCTCATTATAATTTCAGAATTAAAATCCATTGTTGTTCCATGATGATGAACTGTTCTGTGAGAGGAACCCGGGGAGTGGGACGAGTGTTTTGGATCCAGTGGAGTGAAAACTTCCCCTCTGTCTCACTCTGTCTTTGAAACCCTTTCAAACACTCCAGCTCCTCTTGTGTCTGTCGTGTTCCCTCCACCGCCTCCCCCTCGTCTCTCTGGGACTGCAATCATTAATTTCAACATCACGGAACAACACTTGACCTGTTTTTAGCTGCCGGGGTAATGGCTCCGTCCCCAGTGACGTCCGTTTGGGAAGAAGTGGAGGAGGAGGAGGAAGGGAAGAAGGAACTAGTAGAAACATATCAGAGCTACAGCACCGGACAACATGTTCCTTCAATACGAAGAACACTATGGGGAAATGAAAGGTTTTAATGGAGTTTTTCTGTATTTTTACTAAAACATCAATAAAATTTGACTGTAAATTTAAATGTCAAATGTAAAATATCAGCATAAAAATGCTGTAAATGCCTTATTGATTAATTTTTACTAATATTTCCTTTCTATTTAATTGACAAAACTGTCAAATTCAAGTTTAAGACCATAAAAATATATTTAAACTTAGATACAGTTAATGGGTATAAGTGATTTTTATATTAATATTATTGTTTTTTATATTATTAATATATTTAAATGGTTATTTATATATGATCTATATTTTATATTTATATTATATATATATATATATATATATATATATATATATAATATTTTATATATTAAAAATTTGTTCAATGAGAGAGATCTTCTATAGTTACATACATAAGTTATGAAAACATTTTATATATTTTTGGGCAAATATTATCTAAAGGCATTGTCATCAGTGGAAAAATACAGTTTCTATCTATCTATCTATCTATCTATCTATCTATCTATCTATCTATCTATCTATCCATCTATCCATCTATCCATCCATCCATCCATCCATCCATCCATCCATCCATCCATCCATCCATCCATCCATCCATCCATCCATCCATCCATCCATCCGTGGTTAATTCCCATTATTTTTTCTGTATTTTTTGGTGCCCCAGCTGCTGGAATATTACCGTTTTTTAACTTTTTTTTTCATGGGTGCATCATTGTAAATACTCTATAAATACTTTTCATCAGTTTTGAGCTGATCTGTCAGTCAGATGTGAAGGAGAAGCCTAAGGTCAGACTGAAGTTCCTTAGAAAACAGTGATTACACAAAGGATAATCCAAAATGTCTGGTAATTCAGACTTCTTGTGGTGTTTTAATATATTTGAAGCAGTGACGCTCTCCTTTTTATTTTTAGGTGCTGATAGTTTTGTATATCGTCTGCAAAAACTCCAGCGTGCGTCACTGTGAGCGAGCAGCCGTCCAGACACTGCATTCTCAGCCTCAATCTGTGGCGTTAGCTGGGTGTTAGAGAGCTCTGAGGAAAGCATGTTTATCCTCAGCTGTTAGGAAAGCTGCTGCCAAACACGCTCAGATATGGAGACAACAATAGCTGGCCTGTTTCTGCTACGGCTTTGGCAGCGCTCACGCAGTTTGAATTAAGAGGTCAGCACACTTTTCAAACTCCTGACAGTCATTTACACGTAGTGAACTCTGGCTTTCATTAGGATCCATCGTGAGGCCGGATATAATAAGAAAAATTTAGCTTGAATGTTACATAATAGATTTTAAGTGTTTTTATGACGTTAATGTATCACTAAAGCAACTGGTTCTATTGTGACCCACCAGGAAGGCTCATATTTATTATTATTATTAGTCAGAAACAAAGTGAGCAGAGATGAGCAGACCTGATTATATAAGCACTGTAATGATAACCAGAGCTGTATGAGTGGACTGCCTTAACTACATTCATTCATTATAGCTGCCATGAAAGAGGAAACACATAAAACATGACTTCACAGCACCGAGTCACGATGATAATAACGAGTCCAAAATGACACGAAAATTGTCCAAAATGACTCAAAAATGATCCATAATTACATAAACTTAGTCCAGAATGACATCAAATTTGTCCAAAATGACTCAAAAATTGTCCAAAATGACTTGAAAATGATCCATAACTAC
This sequence comes from Amphiprion ocellaris, assembly GCF_022539595.1. Taxonomy (NCBI): domain Eukaryota; kingdom Metazoa; phylum Chordata; class Actinopteri; family Pomacentridae; genus Amphiprion; species Amphiprion ocellaris. Next base: position 15,672 of record NC_072775.1, read on the forward strand.
AAAAAATTAGTCCAGAATGACATGAATTTTGTCCAAAATGATTCGAAAATTATCCCAAAGACACAAAAATGATCCAAAATGACGAGAAAAGACCCAAGCTGACATAAAACTTGTTGAAATTGACAAGAAACTTGTCCAAAATGGCACAAAACTTGTCTAGGTCAATATATAATTGAGGGACTTTTGAAGTCCATAGGATATATCTCACATACATTTTTATTAAACGTTAAAAAAAAACAAAACAGTTTTTTATGTTCATTATGATCATGTCTTTACAAATTCCATAATTATTTATTATGGAAATAATCCCTTATTAATAAAAAATGACTGGATATCACTAAAATGTCAACTACGTTATAAAAAGTCCCACAATTATATATTGACCCATTAGTGGTAAAGTTTAAGCTTTAAGATTGTAAGAAACCATGTGGTATCGGATTGGGAATAATTGTTTGAAGATCCTAGACAATTCTTGCATTTTTGAGTGTCTTCTTTGTGTTTTTTTTTTTTTTTTTTAAACTCAAAATTGATCCCGTTTATAGTGTAAGAGGAGGTGTTTGTCAACAGCAGTTACAACATTTGGAGTTACAATGAAAGTCTATTCTCTGTTCTGACACATTTATGTAAAAAGAAGGAAAACACATATTTTTAGAGTTCTGCTGATGGACTGAGTAGGAGGGAGACCGAGTTCCAGCAAATCTTCTTCCTTTGGGGGGTTTGATATCAAGATTTGAAGATGTAATCAGCAAACTGCTCACACTAGCGTCTTCCTGAATATGATGAACAACATGAACTTTAAGAGAAACCTAGATGGGAATCATTCCCAGCAGAAGACATCAAATTAGACCAAAATATTATCAAGTGTTTCCAGGCAACCGTGAGTTTTTGGGTTCCATTAAAGCTCAACGCTGAGGCATAATTCATGGGAAACGTTTTGAAAGAGGAAGCGTTTCCCCTCACAGTGAGAACGAGCGCCGGTTAGCGGGACGAAAGCAGACTTAAAGAGCATCGTCTTTAAAAGATAACATCTCTCAAACTATCTTTGGCTCCTGGAATTGAGTCTACCCTCCAAATTATGTAATATCCTGCATCGAGCTCGTGTAAATATTGTCCAAAAGTCACTCTTTACCGAGGGGCAGGTATTTATAGACAGCAGGTTAAAGCAAAGGGCAGGAGTAGACAATGGGCATCCATGGCAGAGTCAGAGTGGATAATGCAGTGAGCTTTAAAAGAGCAAAATATCATGTCATATCAGCCACAACACAATGAGATTAGCTGAGAGGTCCAGTAAATGTGGCTCAACCCTCACATCTGAAAAATAATGCTGTTTAGCAGTCTGCTAGGGAGTTATTATTGGGGGAGGAAAAAAAGGGGGGCGGCGTACAATTAGATTAAACAGAATGAAAATGGGATTTTCAGACGATGTGAGGTCACTGTAACCTGCATTGTGACCATTAGAGTTGATTTGTCGTCCACTGTTTGCTGTCTGGCAGAAAAGTCAAGTTCAAAAGTGTATCAACACAAATAAAGCTCACAGGTACCTCATGCCTTTTTCACAGGGAGTATAAACAACACAGGTGAGACTAACAATATTAAAGTCCTGAAACCTTAAAAAGTCATCTCTGTGAATGATGGGTAAGTTCTTCCATGAGATTGTCTTAAAATGTCTCACTGCTCAGTATGACATATACATGGAATAATGCACCTAAACAACCTTAAAAACTGGGGGAAAAGTCATTGCAAAATGATTGTGTACAATGAAATTAAAGATCGTAGGTGCATTATTAACATGAAGTCAACATTTCACTTTTAATTCATCAATCCTTGTATATCACGACAGTTATATTTAAGACAAGGCAAGGCAAGTTTATTTGTACAGAACCCTTCATGTCCAAGACAATTCAAAGTGCTTTGCATAAAACATTAAGAGCATTACAGTGAGGTGCAGATAATTAAAGAATACCGTGCAGATTTCATGCATAGGCACATAAGATAAGAAATGTTTTTAACCTGGATTTAAAAGTGTCTACATTTAGTGAAAGTTTAATCTCTGCTGGCAGTTTGTTCCACTTGTTTGCAGCAGAACAGCTAAATGCTGCTTCTCCATGTTTAGTCCGGACTCCGGCCTGGACTAGACCTGAGTCCTGGGATCTAAGAGCCTGCTGGGTTTGTATTCTCTGAATACATCACAGATGTATTCTGGGATTTGTAAACAATCAGTAGGGTTTTAAAATCTATCCTGTGACTGACTGGAAGCTGGTGTAGGGATTTTAGAAGTGGTGTGATGAGTTCAGATCTCTTGGTCCGAGTTAAAACTCTAGCAGCAGCGTTCTGGATGAGCTGAAGCTGTTTAATGCTCTTTTGCACCTTATAATTCCATATTTTTGTAGCTTTAACATAGCTATAAGTGTGGATGTTTGAGGCCTTTTCACTGCCAGTAACTTCTCTACTGATTCTTCTTCTCTGCGATGATTCAAAGTGTAGGTGCAGATGCCCTATAAACACCACTGTGTTGTTTTTTTTCTTATTTTCTTGGCAGTATGCGCAAAAACATTGATTCATAGTATTAAAAATAAGACGCTTGCATCAGAGCCATGATTGTGCAGCTCTCGCCTCCATCTTCTTAGTATTTTTATCGTCGCAGGGATTCAGACTGCTAATCTTCAAGCTGCAAGTCTAATTCCTCCACCTGCCTTGTATCATTTTTGAGTTGGCAAGATGTTGATGTAAAAATAACAATGTTAGTGAGGCTCCTTAGATTCACTAAATACAGTTAGACAGCTAGTAAAAACTGATAATGGTTTATTATAGACTTTAATATGGTTGTATAAAGGTTTATCAATGAAATTGGTGTTGGAATTTGTCAGCAGACATAAATAACGTGTAAAAGGAGTGTATTCTTCTGAGAACTTTAACCAAATATGTTGTTGTATTTGCTTTTCAGTACATAATATTGTATTCTAAATCATTTAATACATGATTATAAAATGTAAAAAGCTTGTGTTTCTCTTTTAGCAGCAATTAAACCCAATAATGAAGCTTCAATCTGATACATGTACTCAAATCTGACTAATGAGCAGCTAACGAGGACAGATGTGTAATACTTAAGGTATGTGTCCACTAGATCTGACAATTTCCCGCATCCCATTCATCATCTATGTGAAACGTGCAGCTCATTTCCATAAATTCGACTCGACTTCTACTTTATGCAAATTCGATGCGCCGTGCAGAGAGCCGACGCATTGCGAAACTTTCGTCGAACAACTAAACTAGCCGTTGGTGAACTAAAACCAGGACAGATTCAGCTGCTGCACAGCTTATTTCTCAAATGCTTTCAGAAATACTTTTCGCTGAACTGTTTTGTTAATAAAAGAGAAAGTTTGCGACAGAATCGCCTTGTTGGTCCGGCTTGAAATCCAGGAGCAGACATCTCCCAAGTGGATGCGTTTGTCCAATCAGGGGCAGGATAGTTGAAGAAGAAGGTCGGCAGGAGTTCAACACCGGCTACTGGCCTCAAGAACACGCCCACCAAGACGATGATTTTCAGATGTGGCGCGTTTACATGTGGGAAAAACGTATCTAGTGGACACGTAGCGTTAGATTTGTTTGCAGGAAATATCGGTGAAAACGTTCTACTGTGTCCTCCCACACTGTAGACGGCAGTTAAATGGTCGAAGTTGTAAATTACCCAGGAGGAAAACTGTTGAAAACGAGACAATGCAGTCAACTCACAGTGGAGATTCAGATAAGAAGAGGTTTACGTTAAGTTTGGGAACAATCAGCATCTCAGATTTCGTCTCTAGAAACTAGACGGAACAGTTAAGAAGGAAGCGAGCAGAGAGTTCATCTAAAGTTGCAACACACAACACGTTGCGTGATTCAGCTGCCTTGTGTTGCGATCACACCTTCGAGCCCCGGGTTCCACCGTGAGCCTCCAGCAGGCACCGAGGGATGGATTCAGTGTTTCAGTCGTGTTGTTGTGTAACTCTAGTCATGTTGGCTGTCAAGCAGTTGGGCAATTGACTCACTGCACTCACACACAAACACACACACAGAGAGGAAATTCAATCACTTAAATGTGACCATGTCACATTAACAAGGACACTCCGCTTCCTCTCATTCCTCCCCATTCATCTCCTGCCTCCCTCTCCTCCCCCTTACCCTCCACCTCAGCTGCCCTTCATGTTGTTTACTGAGGAAACCAGCAGAAAAAGAGCGAGTTGGACGATGCACAGGTCACCACGAGTTCAATCAACTTCTTTCTATATGCACGTGTGTTTGAGAGGCCTGTGTGTGTGTGTGTGTGTGTGTGTGTGTGTGTCTGCCGGTATATATGTGTGTTTGTGCGTCTGTACCTGTCATCACCAGTCGTATTTGCCCTGCTCGTTGCCTTAGTAACCACAGTTTCTGGCTCTGTCATAGCATCTCAAACAAAAACATGACAGACTGATGACGTCAACACGCGTGTCAGGTCGGACGCACCTTTGCCACACAACGGAGAGTGCCCCGCTGGGTTGTGTGTCAGTCTTCGGTGTGTGTTCGTGTAATTTTTTTGAATCCCAGATTGATGGTGTGGTTCGCTAACAGGCTGCTTGTGTGCAGATGTGGTAAAAGGGTTTCAACGGCAGTCTGTTTCCTGTCTTTAATCCCCGTGTCTGTTCTGCTTACACCGCCACATGTCAGACAAACACACACACACACGAGTCATGCTTTGGTCCTGCCTGCTTTTGACCGACAGATAATCCGCCTCACAGTCTTCAGTCGTTCATTCACAAACACTGAGAGCAGCTGAGCCATGAGCATATTAAGCTTTATTCACTTTGGAGTGCTGCATTATATTTTTGACAAAGAGCCCTCGATGTGTTGATATTTTTTTATTTTATCTTTAACCTTTGTGTACATAAAACATTCCTGTGTCAGGAATCATCCTCAGACCTCCAGGGACCTTAAAAATGAGTGGGCACTGTGGAGAAATGGGACTTGTTGGACAAGGTCAGTTAGAAACCGACTTGTTGAAGCTGGTCTGAAGTCATACAGGGCAGGAAGAAGTCCTTCATCAAGGAGAGGCAGAGGAAAGCTGGTTACTCTTTGCTGGGATCACAAGAATTGGACTGTTGATGATTGGACTAAGGTTCTCTTCAGGGATGAATCCAGTTTTCAGTTGATGTCCTCTCCATCCAACTTACTGGTTAGGAGGAAACCTGGAGAAGCTACAAACCAGACTGTCTGCCCCTACAGTACAACATGGGGGTGGATCAGTGACCATCTGGGGTAGTTTCAGTCTGGGTGGAACAGGGCAAATGAACCAGGTCATGTACAGGGTTACTCTTGAAAACAGTCTTCTTCCATCAGCTGAAAAACTCTTTCCTGCCTCCAGTGACTGGATTTTCCAACAAGACAATGCCCCTTACCACATGGCAAGGTCAGTTAAAGCCTGGATGGAGAACCAGAACATTGGAACCATGCCTTGGCTGCTCAATCATCAGATCTAAATCCAGTTGAAAACCTGTGGAAAATCATCAGATGCAAAATGGAGAACCGCAAGCCCAAAACAAAGCAGATCAGTTAGAATGAGTGCAACAGGAATGGGCTGCTGTGACAGCAGAACAATGTTAGAAGCTGGTGGAGAACAGCCAAGATGCATGGTTGCAGTCATCAGAAACAATGGTTATGAATCAGTACTAACTCCTGTGTGGATCATGGGACTAAAACAGACAGAAAAGAAAACATAGAATCCTAAAAGCTGTTTCTGGCAGGACAACGCCATAGCTACTGATGGAAGAACTGAATGATTTTGGTTATTATCATCATCATGGAAAATGTCTGATATCAGCTCTGAAATTAAACTTTCAGGTGATATTTTTGTTGCTATCATTATATTTGTCCAAACAAATGTACCTTTAGTGGTACCAGGCATTAAAATGAACAAGAAATTGAAGAAAACAAGGGTGGTCTGATCATTTTTTCCATGACTGTATGTATTTCAGACAGACTTCAACACCAGGTGATGTTAAAGCTGCTAGTTTCTGTTTCATGGAGTCTCCTCACACCTTTGGCATCCCAGCTGTCTGTAAACAGCATCAGCCTTTGTGATATTATCCAGAATATTAAAGCACCAAGATGGCCTTGTGCCCGAGCTGCAGGACTGTATTTAATACATGGAAGCTCTACAAACAAACCATGAAGCTTCCTCATGAACTTGACTCTCCTGTTCTCATTAACTAAAATAATATTTGTATTAGCGGCGCTGTTTGAACGTTGTAGATGTGTTTTTTGCTCCTCACGTGAACCCCGGAGGTGCAGATGTTGAATAAGTTTGAATATGAGCTCACTGTTTCATCCTGAACTGCTTTGACTATTCAAAACACGCAGAGAGATTTGAATGAAGAAAAAGTTTCTGTGTGAGTGAGAGGAAGAGATGGAGGCTGAAGGAAAAAGCTGCACGATTCCGACTCTCTTCTTTTGGTTTCGTTGCCACAAAAACAATTCCCCATGAAAAGCAACGACGGGCTTTATACCAGGAGTGTCAAACTCATGTAGTTCAGGTTCCACATTCAGCCCAGTTTGATCTCCAGCGGACCGGACTAGTAACATCACACCATAATTACATAAATGACAGAAATGAGACAAAAAATGACAAATCGAGAAACAAAATGACAAAAAAATAGACAAATAACACAAGCAAGACAAAAAAAACACAAAATGACAAAAACAATGCTTAAAACAACGAATAAAGCAAAACACAGAATGACAAAAATAAGACAAAAAACACAAGCAAGACAAAAAGGAAACACAAAACGACAAGGTGAGACAAATCAGACAAAAAAGACAAAAAAACAACAAAAAGACAAAATATTACAAAAATGAGACATAAAATGACAAAAGAACAATGAGCAATCTAGTATTTTACTTCATGATCCAAACAACTTGTCATGGTCTAGAAATTATTTTAAATTTATAGTTTTACTAATTTACAATCTGCAGTTAATGTCTTCTCTGGAATTTTTACACTTTGAGGACCGGATTGGACCCTCTGGAGGACCGCTTTTGGCCCACGGGCCTCATGTTGGACAACTCTGCTTTATGGGATGCACTTTTTCTGTTAGACTTTTATGGTTTTATTCACATTGCAGAGACCAATTTATTGAAAGAGTTTTGGAAAACTGGTATATGAGAAGATTATTACCATTTTCTTATGTGTTTGTTAAATATAAATCCTCAAACAAGACAGCATCGTGTTGAAACAGAAAACATTCAGCTTTAATGGGAACTATTTCAACACTACTACATCCTTTCTGTTTCTAATATGACTTCTTTGTGTGCTTTTCCTATTTTGAAGTCACGACAAGTGTCTCTTCTTGCTCGGGCATCGGAGTAAATTTGATCCTTTATTGATTTTCCTGCAGCAAACGGAGGTTAAAACCGAAAATAAACATATATTTCCCACAAACTGATGCTCATCTGTGCCAGATGCTCAAGGCTAAGGAGGAAGTTAGCGACACAACGGACAAATAAGGCCAGTGGTGGAAGTAAACAGGCCATGAGGCACGTGCGTGTGTGTGTGTGTGTAGATGAATTACTCATTAACCCACACAGTCTCCACAAACAAACTCTGGACAAACATGACATCGACCCCGAAAACCAACTAAAAGCATTTCAGCGTTAAACTGCATCATAAAGGCTGCAGGAACAGACGCAACCCACCAGCCTTCACAGATTACAACGTAAAAAACAACACTAAAGCAGCATAAACAGGCATCTGGAACCGTGTAATAGAAATAACAGCACAGATCACAACATTGAATCAAAATTATTTCTAGGTCTAAATACATTTAAATTTCTGTTAAATGTTTGGGTCGTTCCAGAAGTGGAGGACATTTTATGTCAAATTTCCAATAATACATCTAGAAAATCCTAAAACATGCAGTTGTTGTGTAAATGTTCTTGTCCTGAGACCAAATCTAAAAAAACTAGGAGAAAAGAATGATTGAAAATATTTTTAAAATACCAAATAAGTCTGGAGTTCCCCCTAAAGTGACATTTTTCTCTTGTCCCACCCCCCCCGATGACCAAACTGAATCTCTAATAAAACAGCTAAAATTAAATTTAAATCTTTTTTTTTTTTTTGGTTTTATTTTTTTCTTGTAATTGTGGGAACATTTTTGTAATCAACATAATATTTTAAATAATTATAATACCTGGAACGTGCCCCAGAGCATGTTAGCATAACCCGTTGATGATTTTCATTTTCTGTCCTGTTTTTTTCTTTTGTGTCATATTTTTGTTGTTGTGCATCTTATTTTTTTCATTTTCTGTCTTGTTTTTGTAATTTTGTGTCGTGTTTTTGTCATTCTCTCTCTCTCTCTCTCTCTCTCTCTCTCTCTCTCTCTCTCTCTATATATATATATATATATATATATATATATATATATATATATATATATACATATATATATATATATATATATGAACAGGCCGGTCCACAGTACCATCTTCCATCTTCAACCAGGACACTCTGAGTCATTTTGATCCGTTTGACCAACAAGCAGAATAGCAGAGACAAATATAGTTTACTGCTGTTTTTACCACCAGAAAAGCAGTAAATAATTATTTTTATCCCGTCACCGTTGTTTGCCAGCAGTGAAAACTCATCCTTGAGTTGCGGGAGCATCAACAAGAGAAAATATAGATCATCTCCAAACAGAGCATCAACCCCCTCCCTCCACTCGCCCACTTCCTGTAGCTGAACTCATCCTGCCTCTCTCCACCGCCCTCTGCTTTTTATTTACTTTGTTTTTCTCTCTCATGTCCTCGCAGCATCTCTTCATTTCTCTCTCACATGTTTCATTCTGCTGTTTTTTTCTCTCTCTCTGACTCTGCTCTGTCAGGACACAAACACATGACAAACGACAAACTCATTCATGAAAACGTAGCAGCACTCAGCCTGGGCTTAACCGCTGGATTACAGGATTAGAGAGGGACAGATTTAGAGTGTGTGCACCAGCATCTCACACACACACACTTGTACAAGGCTGCATGTGTGTGTGCTGTTTTTTATTTTATGTTTAAATTAAGCCTTGTCGACTTTGCATTCCATATATGCAGGATTTTTAGTGTGAACCAGCAGCTGGCAGCTCACAGCACCACTACTGATGATTGAACCTTCATCACATGGACTGTAGACGTTCAATAATCCAACTAAAGTACATATTAACTGTTAGAAGACATCAAAAGGAACAATTCAGCATTTTGGAAAATATCCGCTATGACCGCTTAAAGCAGGGGTGTCCAACATGAGGCCTGCGGGCCAAAACCAGCCCTCCAGAGGGTCAAATCCGGCCCTCAAAGTGGAAAAATTCTAGAGAAAACATTAACTGCAGATTGTAAATTAGTAAAACTATAAATTTAAAATAATTTGTAGACCATGACAAGCTGTTTGGATCATAAAGTAAAATACTAGATCGTTCATTGGTCTTTTGTCTTTCTGCATCTCATTTTTGTATTATTTTGTCTTGTTTTTGGAGGTTTTTTGTCTTTTTTTGATTGAATTTTGTCATTTGTCTCATGTGTTTGTCATTTTGTTCCTTGTTTTTGTCATTTTGTGTTTCCTTTTTGTCTCGCTTTTGTTTTTTGTCTTATTTTTGTCATTTTGTTTTTCGCTTTTGTAATTTTTTGTCTCATGTGGGTCATTTGTCCATTTTTTTGTCACTTTGTAACTTTTTGTCTCATTTTATGTCTCATTTTTGTTTTGTTTCATATCAAGTGTCTAATTTTTTGGCATTTTGTTTCTTGCTTTTGTCCTTTTGTGTCTCATTTTTGTAATATTTTGTCTTGTTTTTGTTTTTTTTTTGTCTGACTTTTGTCATTTGATCATAAAGTAAAATACTATATTTTTAACTTGAGATCAAACTGGGCTGCATGTGGCCCCTCAACTAAAATGAGTTAGACACCCCTGGCTTAAAATATTTGCACCTATTGAAAAATTCCTAAAACACATAACTTCCCACCATAAAACCACAAGGATATCATTTTAGACGGAGCCAGGTTGGCTTTACTTACCTTGCTTTATGCTAAGCTAAGGAAAATGCAAAGATGAAGCTTGAATGAGGATCTTTTTCCAAATTCTAATGTCATTTGTGGCCAGCTGTGTCGACCGCATCATAAAACCTCGATTGCAGCTGGTGTTGGGCGTCTTCCTCAAGGACGTTTTGACGTGTGGACATGAGGAATCGGCCTGTGATGGACGAGCTGCTGTATGGCTGCTGAGGCTCGGCTGTAAATTTCTCTATGCTGTTGTCACTTTGCTGTCACACTGGTACGTTGAATTTTTTTTGTTTGATGCATTGGACAATATGCATCCTTCAGTATAGCTTAAAGCAGGTAAGTCAAACTCATTCTAGTTCAGGTTCCACATTCAGCCCAGTTTGTTCTCCAGTGAACCGGACCAGTAAAATCACAGCTAATAACCTGTAAATAACCACAACTCCTAATGTTTCCTTTGTTTTAGTAAAAAAAAAGAGTTCATTATGAAAATGTTCACATTTAAAGAATTCTCTTCTTACAAAACATCATGAACAACCTGAAATTTCTTAAATAAGTTCAATTTCATCAACATTCAGCTTCAGTTTATCATTTCCACATTACAACTTCCAGATCACAGAGTGTCTACAAAGGAACACAACATTTAGTCATCTAGAAATGAATGATATAGGATTTTACTTTATGATCCAAACAACAAAAGTCAGACAAAAAACAACAAAAACAAGACAAAATATTACAAAATTGAGATGCAAATGACAAAAAATTAGACAAATGAGACTGCAAAACAAAAAGAGACAAAAAATTTGACAAAAAAGTTACAAAGTGACAAAAAAATGGACAAAAAATGACAAGTCAGAGAAAAAACAACAAAACCAAGACAAAATATTACAAAAATGAGATGCAAAACGAGAAAAACAACATGAAACAAAACAAAAAGAGACAAAAACTTAGGCAAAAAGTTACAAAGCGACAATAAATGGACAAACGACAAAAGCGTGAGAAAAAATTACACAAATGACACATACGAGACAAAAAAAACACAAAATGACAAAAATAAGACAAATCACAAACGAGACAAAAAGGAAACACAACACGACAAAAACGAGAAACACAAACATGAGACAGACGACAAAAGTCAGAGAAAAACAACAAAAACAAGACAAAATTTACAAAAATGAGATGCAAAATGACAAAAACGAGCAACAAAACGACAAAAAAGAGAAAAATGACCTGAAACAAAACAAAAAGAGACAAAAAGTTCCAAAGCGACAAAAAAAATGGACAAAAAAATGACAAAAATCTGAGAAAAACCAACAAAAGCAAGACAAAATATTTCAAAAATGAAACACAAAAGAACAATTAACAATCTAGTATTTTACTTTATGATCAAAACAACTTGTCATGGTCTAGAAATTATTTTAAATTGATAGTTTTACTAATTTCCAATCTGCAGTTAATGTCTTCTCTGGAATTTTTACACTTTGAGGGCCGGACTGGACCCTCTGGAGGGCTGGTTTTGGCCCGCGGGCCTCATGTTGGACACCCCTGGTTTAAGTGACTCCATGCACAGGGACAAACAGAGGATGGATAAATCTCTACTGCATCCATGTTGTTTGTGCACAGCGCTTGTAAATAAGCAAAAATAAAAAGTGACATTACAGAGAGAGAGACTAAACGGACAGGATGATGGGGTAAATACGGGGGGGGGGGGCAGATAGATGTTAGATACCAAAATGCCCTCCCTCCCTCCGCCTCCCATCCCCCTCCTGTCCACTGTATTGACGGATGACGGCATGCAGCAGGGACGTGATGTGAGGGGATGAATGGACGGACACGAGAGCGGAGGGGGAGGGAGGGATGACATCAGCGCAGAGTCTCTTCCCGGCCAATCCCCTCGCAGCCCCCCGCCTGCTGTCTCCGCCCTCCCACACCTCTCCCTTGTTGCTACGGCAGCAGCACCATCCCGCCTGTTGGAGGCATTGTTTGGGGGTTGATAGTAATGCGGCGTGGTCTGCATGTGTGCTGATTTAGGGGGAGACAGTCCAGCAAAACTGGATCTGAAAACCTCCCCCTTCTTTCATCGCCTCCGTTCTTCCAGCTCATCTTCTCTCACCTCTCCATCTGAACATTCACAGTAATTCATTCATGATTTATTCTTGCTGCAGAGCTCGTGTACTACATGCATGCTCAGTATGCACCGTAGAGTCCCAGATCTGACGTTTCTGATCGGATGGTTTGGACAAAACATTTACAGTCATGGAAAAAATATTAGACCACCCTCGTTATTTTATATTTTATTTTATTCAATTTCTGGTTCATTTTAATGCCTGGTACAGCTAAATGTTTGGTGTCTTGTTTTTGTCGTTTTGTGTCTCGTTTTTGTCTTTTTGTGTCTCATTTTTGTCATTTTGTGTCTCATTTTTGTCATTTTGTATCTCATTTTTGTCATTTTGTGTCTCATTTTTGTCGTTTCACACAATTGCATTGGCCCTGTTCCCCCCATACTGAAACTACCCCAGATGGTCACTGATCCACCCCCATGTTTTACTGTAGGGGCAGACAGTCTGGTTTGTAGCTTCTCCAGGCTTCCTCCTAACCAGTAAGTTGGATGGAGTGGACATCAAGTGAAAACTGGATTCATCCCTGAAGAGACATGAAATGTCCTCTTACAGACCCTGGGAATACAGTGAAGCTTCAGCATGTCAGATAGGACATGAAGTATTATGGAATCAGCTGCATTTAAAGTCGTGTTCATTGTATTCTTCTTCACTTTTTGTATGTTTAAATGACATATTCGTACGTATCCTGCAAAATCAAAACAACTTGCAACATTCTGAAGTCATGCAAAAAGCTCCAGTTAAGCTCATATATCTGTCGTTGTCTCATAGCCATGTTTCCTTTATTGAGGTTTGGCTTCACTGGATACAGATGGTCTCGTTTTTAGCGTGTCAGGAAGAAAACATGACACACAGCAAACATTGAGAAGTTCCCATGAGTTCATATTGACTGGAAACAAGCAGCTTCTGGTATCATGAGCTACATCTTGGAATATTCGTCAAAATAAATCAGATTTGCAACATTTGAAAACCCTGAGAAACACAGATCCATGTGCTCACGCATCGCCGGCCATAACTTGCGTCATTAACCCACTTTTAAAGAGTTTTAGAGCTCAGAATTTATGTCTCTGTTTTTTTGCTCTCAGTCTGTTTGTGCTGGGGCATCTGCATTTTTGTCCTTCCCTCCTGTCATCGCTCTGCCCTCCTTCCTCTCGTAACCATGGAAATGAGATCAACATGCAAATACCTGAGCACGCTCAGATAGAAGATGCAAATCGCATCCGTTTGTAGGATTACACACCCACACACACAGATGCACACTCAGACGTATAGGCCGGCCTGCACACACACACACTCACATACGTAAGCACGCCTACCTGCAGGCCGCCACCAGCAGACTGGAGTGATTTATAGGTGAAGCAGTCCTTCACCCACTGAGCCGTACACAAGAGAAACCAAACACAGCTGAGCCAAAAGTAAACAGAAGGACAGTAGAATCAAAGTTTGAGAAAATATTGGAAGTTATGTTCCATTTTCATCACTTTCAGGCACTTTAATCGATCACTGTGTCCTCAAGAAACAGTTTTTTTGTCTAATCATTGCAACTAGGGATGTCCGATATCGGCTTTTTTGCCAATAACCAATATGGCGATATTGTCAAACTCTCAATTTCTGATTCTGATATCAACCGATACGATATATGTGGGCTATTTAACAAATTTTAGGTACCTAGGATCTATCTATCTATCTCTCTCTCTCTCTCTCTCTCTCTCTCTCTCTCTCTCTCTCTCTCTCTCTCTCTCTCTCTCTCTCTCTATATATATATATATATATATATATATATATATATATTCTTGCATATTTTTTTTTCTTTTTGTTTTGTTATTGTTTCGGTCTGGAACAGGTGCACAATGCATTTCACTGTGCATTATACTATGTATAATTGTGTTTGTGATAAATAAAGGTCTTGACTCTTGAGTTTATTTTGCTAGAAATTGGTAAAAATGAGCCTCTATTAATCCCACAGTGAGGAAATTTGCAATGTTACAGCAGCAGAGGGGAGTGTAGAGAACATTAGTAAAACAAAAATACAGTATGCTGATTAATCCGTCAGTAGATTCATCTGGATGTGGAAAACAACATCGCACATAACAAGAGTCTTATATGAGTAGAAAGACTGGTATTGCACAGATTCCTTCATAAAACACTGATATTTAACACACAGATTCTTGAGTGATGATACAGCAGCCTGCATTTTCATGCTTTTATAATTACCGAAGAATAAAAAATTATCATTTTGTGCTCATTTAGGCACATGCAAGCTATTTTTTCTCCACATTTAAGCATATTTACTAGGCTATTACAAGTTCACCACCTTGATTTCATATAAACTAGCCATAAAAAGGGCAGAAATAATTTAATAGAGTCATCGTGTTGTTTGCAAATGAACAAAATAAAGGTGAGAAGCTGCTTTTGTTGCTTTGAATCTGAGGTTTTTGACTGTAAAAATGCGTTTAACCTCTTTATTGTGTTCTGTTTTCATGACTCCACTGCACCCTCACACAGTCTAATCATCTCCAGTCCCGTCGCCTGTCGTTTCATTGATGTCTGTTTTCTTTTTTTTCCCCCTTTTTTTATGAATGAACGGCAGAGGAGGAAGGGGCACGGGCGGCTGGACGCGCTGCGATTGGCTGCTGGCGGTTGACGTCACCTCCGCCGTGACGCGATGCAGCCATTCATAAAAAAAGGAAAAAAGAGAAAGAAGAGTCCTGTGGAGAACCACTCAGAAGGAGACAGAAAGACAGAGAGGAAGGCTGAATGGAGAGGACCGAGGCGATGCGCGGATAGAGGAGAGGCGCAAAAGGAATCCGTGCGCCTTCTCCAGCTTCAGGAGCGGTGTCTTTTTTAAATCTATTTTTTACTGTGGGGCTTGGAGGAGATCTGCTCTGCCATGGACGAGCTGTGTGAGATGGACTGCACGGTGCTGAAGCGGCTCCTGAAGGACGACAGCGCCAAGTGCCTGCTGCTGGACTGCCGCTCCTTCCTCGCCTTCAGCGCCGGACACATCCGCGGCGCCGTCAACGCCCGGTGCAACACCATCGTCCGCCGCCGGGCCAAGGGCTCCGTGCTCAGCCTGGACCAGGTCCTGGCCGGGGACGAGGAGGTCCGGGGCCGCCTGCGCTCCGGGATGTACTCGGCCGTGGTGCTGTACGACGAGAGGACGCCGGACTCGGAGGCGGTGAAGGAGGACAGCACCCTGAATGTGGTGCTCAACGCGCTGTGCAGGGACTCCTCCGGCTCCGACATCTACCTGCTCAAAGGTAAATGCAAGAATTATTACCCTGCAGGTTGAAATGATGGAATAAAAACAACAGATTGGCTTCATTTCTCCATCTGGAGCAATAAAATGTAATGTTCCTGATGCGTAAATAGGTTTTAAAATGAGCATAAATAACATTTACGCACGCAATAATCTGGATTCTACCAGTTAGAGCAAATTTAGAGCCTTTTTCTTATCTTTCATGTTGAAAAGGTCAATGAAATGCTTGTAAATATACAGATAAATAACAATAATAGTTGTAAATTTAACAAGTAGCCTAATTAAAGTGGATCAATCTGGGTCATATTGTTTTATATCATCCATATAGATATTAAAATGCCCTTTTGACTGTGTTGCTCTATCTATGTATTCATTGTTTTTATTATTTTTGATCATAAATAATATTTACACATGCAATAATCTGGATTCTACCCGTTAGAGCAATTTTAGTCCCTTTTTTTTTATCATTTATGTTGAAAAAGTCAATATTTTGGTCTGAAGTGCGTCTATAAAAACAGATAAATAACAATAATAGTTCTAAATTTAACAAGTCTTAACCTCATATTGTTTTATTCTATCCATGTACTCCATTTGACTGTGTTGCTCTATTACTATATTCATTAGTATTATTATTTTTTACAACACACACACTCACACAGACCAATGGCTAAGAGCTGAGTGAATGAGGTAATGCTGATGCATTGAAGCCACATCAAACCGGAGGGACTTACAGGACACACATGATCATTTCTGCAAAGCGTTGGGGCAAAATTACAGATGGGGAGCTGTAAAATCAGAAAAAAAAATCAACAGTGGATTCACCCAGACTATATTTAGACTGCAGGAAATCAGACAAGCAAAGCTGCTGCTGCTGCTGCTGCAAGCTGTGGCGCATTCTTTTTTCTTTTTTTGTGTCTGTGTGTGTGCATCCTAATGATGCAGACGCCTTCAAGCACAAAGTGTGTACATGCAGCTGATAAATGATGACATTTAATCTGATTTGATCCTCAAGGTGCAGCACAGAGCAGTGGTCAGATGTGTATATATATATATATATATATATATATATATATATATATATATATATATATATATACATATATATACATATATATATATATATATATATATATATATATATATATATATATATATTCAAATCCACGGCGAGTAGACAGAGCACAGATCAGGTCAGGGGTGGGTTTAATAGACTTTATGTCAGACTAACTGGATGCAGATGGGAGAAAATCCTGGTCCAGATTATGCCTGGATGTTAAATGTGTGCTGCAGTGTGTTGTGTGCATTCAAACCTCAAACAAAAAGCCTCTATTTCTGTCATTTTCCTCTCGTATGTACTCATGTGGTGGATTCAACCTGCCCCGTTTCACTGTATGATGACTTCAGATGTGCTGTTAATAATTAAAGGTGTTCCCCGCTCCTTCCTCTACAACAAAGCCCCGCGTGTGACGCATCGCATTTGACCGTGTTGTCTTTTTATTTAAAGGGGGATACGACAGATTCTTCTCGGAGTATCCAGAGTTTTGTTTAAAGACCAAATCCTTACCGTTCCTCAGCAGCCAGTCCAGTGTCGACTCGGCCTGTTCATCATGTGGAACGCCGCACAACGACCAGGTGAGCCTCCTCCACCTTTTTTCAGCCTGAAAATGACATCCATCACCCTCAAACTGGTGCTGCATAGCATGTGTACGTAAAAATAGCAGATAATAACAGTGACAAGTTAGATTTGAAGCATTCGCTGTTCACTCTGGCATTCATGTTTGATATTTAAACGATTAAAAATGACATCATCACGCCCTGCTTAGCTGATTAGTTTTTCAGTTTTACACGTTCCTGAGAGCAAACACTGCAGGTTATTTGCTTTGTCCAACCGAATTCCTTCCTTTTTTCACCTGAGAAATATTATGAAAAAACAACACATGGCTGCAGGTTTTTTTGGAATTTGAGCACCAAATAGTTCATTTTCAGCATTCTAGTCAATTTTTCTGCACCAGGTTGCTGTAAAAATGTCTTTATTTATGAAAAAACAACACATGGCTTCATGTTTTTTTGGATTTTGAGCATCAAACACATAATTTAATGTATTATGGTAAATTTTTATGCACCAATTTGTTCTTTTTTTGCACCAGTTTGCTGTAAAATGTCTTTAGTTATGAAAAAACAACACATGACTGAAGGTTTTTTCAGAGTTTTAGCATCAAATAGTTCATTTTCAGCATTCTAGTTAATTTTTCTGCACCAATTTGCTGTAAAAATGTCTTTATGAAAAAATACTAAAAACAATAGAGATTAATTCAAAATACACTGGAATAAGGCACTCTGTGTCAATTTCAAATGTTTATTCTGTTGTAAAATAACTTTTTTTAAGCCACATTTCCTCATCCGTTCTGAGACTTTAAACCTTCAGCTGTGCACTCACAGGATGCTTCTTTAGTCTCTCGGCCAAAATGCAAGAATAATTTCCTGAAAATTGTTGAAATTAGTGATCTGTCGTCACTGACTCACCTCTGCATCACTCCTGTGAGCTGCTTGTTTCTGCTGGTGACCTGTTGTTTTCGATGCTCGCAGTCACATGTAGGTTGGGTTTAATTGGACTGGAATGCACCAGGAAGAGACAACCCAGCCTCTGTGTGTTTTCTAAGAAAAAAAAAGCTTGATCGTCTCTGCCGTGCCGTCAGGTGCGTTTTAAATCAAGGAATCCTGCAGCTTCCGGTGGACGTGAAGTGAAACAGCCGGCTGAGTGTTTCCCTCTCACCCTCCCTCTCCTCACATTACATCTCTTAGCAGCATCGATCATTTCCTGACGCTGTGTCAGTACTGAGTTCGTCAGCAGCGGTGACATAAACAGACAGAAGCTTTTGTCAATAAGTCACACTGCCGGTCGTAAACCAGAGACTAAAATGACACAAATAGACCCAAAAACTAGAAAAAATGACAGAAAAAATAACTCAAACTGACAAAATAAGCAAAGAAATGACACAGAATAACAGAAAAAAACGTCTTAAAATGAGACAAACTGATAAAAACATTCAAAAAAGATTACAGAAAATTCAAAAATGACAAAAGAAAAAATCTGAGAAAAAAGTGACACAAAAAGATGCAAAAATGAGTCATACTGACAAAATATGCAAATAAATAACATAAAATAGCACAAAAAATGAAACAAAATGTCACAAAAATGGCAAAAAAGACACAAAAACGACAAGAAATTATATGGAAATGATACAAGAAGTGACAAAATGACACAAACTTGCCAAAAATCTGCAAAAAATTACAGATAACAGAAAAAATTTAAAAAATTACATAAAAATGCAAAAGTATCAAAAAACATGCAAAGATGACAAAAATTAAACACAAAGACGCATAAATTACACAAAATGTGCAAAAAAGAGTAAAATGGGCTTTAAAAAAATATGAAAGCCAGGTCACGCTCATGCTGAAGTCATCTGGTGTCTGTGCTGCTGGCTGAGACAGTAGACTCTTTGTCTTAGCAAAGGAGTGTCCAACATGCGGCCCGCGGGCCAAAAGTGGTCCTCCAGAGGGTCCAATCCGGCCCTCAAAGTGTAAAAATTCCAGAGAAGACATTAACTGCAGATTGTAAATTAGTAAAACTATACATTTAAAATCATTTCTAGACCATGACAAGTTGTTTTGACCATAATGTAAAATACTAGATTGTTCATTGTTCTTGTGTTGTTTTGTATCTAATTTTTGTAATATTTTGTCTAGTTTTTGTTGTTTTTTGTCTGACTTCTGTCGTTTGTCTCATGTTTTTGTCGTTTTGTTTCTCGCTTTTGTAGTTTTGTGTTTCCTTTTTGTCTCGCTTGGGTTTTTTTGTCTTTTTTTTTGCCATTTTGTAACTTTTTGTCAATTTTTTTGTCTCTTTTTTGGTTTGTTTCATGTCTTTGTCTACTTTTGGTCATTTTGCGTCTCATTTTTGGAATATTTTGTCTTGTTTTTGTTGTTTTTTGTGTTTTTCTTCTGACTTGTCGTTTTGATCATAAAGTAAAATCCTCTATGGTTCAGTTCCAGATGACTAAATGTTGTGTTCCTTTGTCGACACTCTGTGATCTGGAAGTTGTGATGTGGAAATGATAAACTGAGGCTGAATGTTGCTGAAACTGAACTTATTTTGCTTCATAAATTTCAGGTTGTTCATGATGTTTTGTAAAAAGATAATTCCTTAAATGTGAACATTTTCAGAATGTACTTTTTTGCACTAAAACAAAGGAAACATGTGGAGTTGTGGTTATTTCTAGGTTATTATGCTGTGATTTTACTGGTCACTGGAGATCAAACTGGGCTGAATGTGGAACCTGAACTAAAATGAGTTTGTCTTAGTGTGTACGCTGGGTTTCATTTCGCTGTGACCCGGGCCCAGAGATGTTTCTTCAATAAATGACTCCGTAAATAAGGCCTCATCTGCTGAGGGAGTTGGACTAAATCTGTCTCCTCTTTGCTGTTTAATTAGGAAATATTAAATTAAATATCACCTTTTTTTAAAATTTGGGTTTCCCAGGGCGGCCCGGTTGAGATCCTCCCGTTCCTCTACCTTGGCAGCGCCCTGCACGCCTCGAAGAAGGAGGTCCTGGACGGCATCGGGATCTCCGCCTTGCTGAACGTGTCGGCCAACTGTCCCAACCACTTCGAGGGGGCGTACCAGTACAAGTGCATCCCTGTGGAGGACAACCACAAAGAAGACATCAGCTGCTGGTTCCTGGAGGCCATCGAGTTCATAGGTCAGTGTGTGGACTCTGTGTGTGTGTGTGTGTGTGTGTGTGTGTGTGTGTGTGTGTGTGTGTGTGTGTGATATTAGCAGAACAATGCGTTCCCTCGGTGGATCTCCTCAGATGATATGAGCCTCTTTCAGCAGCAGTTTTGTTTTTTGGGTCACATGATGTAAAACGTTAATCGTAGTTAAGTGTTTGGCTGTTAGAGCATGGGTGTCCAACATGAGGCTTGTGGGCCAAAAGCGGTCCTCCAGAGGGTCCAATCCAGCCCTCAAAGTGTAGAAATTCCAGAGAAGACATTAACTGCAGATTGTAAATTAGTAAAACTATAAATTTAAAATAATTTCTAGACCATGACAAGTTGTTTGGATCATAAAGTAAAATACTAGATTGTTTGTTGTTCTTTTGTTGTTTTGTGTCTCATTTTTGTAATATTTTGTCTTGTTTTTGTTGTTTTTTTTTGTCTGACTTTTGTTTGTCTCATGTTTTTGTTGTTGTGTTTCCTTCTTGTCTCGCTTGTGTTTTTTGTCACATTTTTGTTTTGTGCTTTGCTTTATTCATTGTTTTGTGTCTCGTTTTAGCCATTTGTCCATTTTTTGTCACTTTGTAACTTTTTTGTCTAATTTTTTGTCTCTTTTTTGTATTGTCATTTGTCTCATTTTTTTGTCATTTTGCATCTAATTTTTGTAATATTTTGTCGTTTTTGTTGTTTTTTGTCTTTTTTGTCTGTCATTTTGATTTGAAATTTAATTTATTTTTCTTCAGAAATTTCAGGTTGTTCATAATGTTTTGTAAAAAAAAAACTAATTCCTTAAATGTGAACATTTTCAGAATGTACTTTTTTGCACTAAAGTAAAGGAAAGATGTGGAGTTGTGGTTATTTACAGGTTGTTATGCTGTGATTTTACTGGTCCAGTCCACTGGAGATCAAACTGGGCTGAATGTGGAACCTGGACTAAAATGAATTTGACACCTCTGTATTAGAACTTTTAAATTCTAATGACAAGATGTGCAGAGCTGCAGTTAATCATCTAAATAGCTGCTGTTTTATTTTCTCTCAATGAAAACATATCTAGTATTCTTCCTTGACATCATCTGCCAATCAAACTCTGTGGGCGGGACTGTGATGTCTCTTCTTCTTCTGCATTTTCTCTTGATGCAGTTTCTGAAAAATGGCGTCTCATCTCCTCTTCTATTAACGTCAAACTAATTCCAAACGTCGCTTCTCGTCTGGAGTTTTTTTCTTTTCTTCCCAGAAAGCAGCTTTCAGAGAAGCGCCACGGAAAAAAGCTTTCATGTCCCAAAGTCGCTGTGCACATAAAACAGACAGATGATGACAAATTTTAATTTATTACTCGGAATCTGTCACAAATTATTATTTACATGCAGGGACTTAATCACACACATCTGAGCCGAGGCACAGAATGAAAGAGGAGAAAAAAAAATGACGTAATACGCTGAAGGGTGAGATGGAGCGTTTGGAGTGATAAAATATTCCAATCAGTGATGGTTTTGTGTGTTTATTACAGGCTTTTTGCTTTGCATGCCCGTGCTGTGTGTAGTCGCTGGTGTGCATGTGTGTGTCTCTGTGCTGTGAGTGTGTGTTGTGTGTGTGTTGTGTGTGTGTAGGTGCTGGTATGCGTCATAGTTAGCTGCTGTGGGACCAGAGTCTGACTCATCCACTGTTACCGGGTGAACAGACGCTGTGCCGGAGTTACCTGAAATCTGTCTGTTAGCGTGTGAAAGAGGAACGCTGAGACAGAAAGAGCAAAAAATGCATCTTATATCTGAGAAGGTGGTAGTTATCTGTCCGTGCACGACAGCAAACGTGTAATTCTGCTTCATATAGATGCAAAATACTGAATTAAACAATAAAAGGCGGGAAAATACACTTAATTTCATCTAAAATAAGGCAAAAAATGGCCTTATTAAGTTATTTTACGCTGTTTTCTGCACCCAGCGGTGCAGTTTTTATATATTTGTTTATGTTTTATGTGACATTCGTGGTCTTTTTTTTACAGATTTAACTCGCTGGACTCTCTAAAACAGGGGTGTCCAACATGCGGCCCATGGGCCAAAACTGGTCCTCCAGAGGGTCCAATCCAGCCCTCAAAGTGTAAAAATTCCAGAGAAGACATTAACTGCAGATTGTAAATTAGTAAAACTATAAATTTAAAATCATTTCTAAACCATGACAAGTTGTTTTGATCATAAAGTAAAATATTGCTCATTTGTCATTTTGTGTCTCATTTTTGTAATATTTTGTCTAATTTTTGTTGTTTTTTTGTCTCACGTTTTTGTTGTTTTGAGTTTCCTTTTTGTCTTGCTTGTATTTTTTGTCTCATTTTTGTCATTTTGTGTTTTGCTTTATTTATTGTTTTGTGTCATTTTTGTCATTTTGTTTATCGCTTTTGTCATTTTTTTGTCTCTTTTTTTGTTTTATTTCGTGTTATTTGTCTCATTTTTGTCATTTTGTGTCTCGCTTTTGTCGTTGTGTCTCGTTTTTGGAACATTTTGTCTAGTTTTTATTGTTTTTTTGTCCTTTTTAAAGTAAAATACTATATATTTATAGGTCATTATGCTGTGATTTTACTGGTCGGGCCCACTGGACATCAGATTGTGTTGAATGTGGAACCTGAACTAAGATGACTTTGACACCTCTGGTCTAAAACATTGGTCTGGTTTATTCAAAGACACAGATGATGTTTTGGTTAATGAGGTGTCGCCAAGCCGGAATAAGTGAGTTTAAGTGAGAATAAACGCTCGGTTTTGTCGTTTCCGGGAGGATTTGTTTAGATCAGTTAATTATTAGTTATTCTCATCAGTTTTATTGTTTATTGGTTTAATAGCACATGAAATAGAAGCATCCTGAACATTAATCAGGTCATCATTTTTCAGGTTTATCTGCATTTATAATCACCAATGTAGCTAAATCTTTAACTCAGTTAAAAAACAGACTTTTTATGACAAGCAGGAGGTTGCAGGGTGAAGCTCTGACTGGTATTTTTAACATTAAGTTGGAAGCGTGGCCGGCAGTAATGGACAAATGAAGTCCCTCCATTATATCCTTCACATTCTGTGCCTTTAATTTCCTGCAGGCCGCCACACGTGCTAACTAATGTCCAACTGATCACGCAAGCTGATGGAGGAAATGAAGTTACTGTAAATGCTTGAATCAAACTATTGCCCAAATCTGGTTATTCTCCAGAACAAAGTAATAGTGAACGCAGTTAAAGCGTCGGAGCCAGAAATAGGACAGGGGAGGAAGTGTGAAAGAGACGCTGATGACTCAAACGTTGCACTTGTGTGTTTCAGTTTAAATGTGATTTGCTGCTTTCTCACTTTGAGGTTAGTTATCGGTTTGACTGTGCAGAGAGGGGAGGGCATGCGGAGGAGAGGAAATGAGAGGAAAGCGTCACCGTACATCTGTTGTGTCTAAAATGGTCGGTGGCTGCAGCAAACGCACGTTTAGGTGACAATTTGGTGATTTAATGACGTCTAAATGGAACGGTGATGGGAAATTGCTGCTTATTTGATTATTTTGTTAACTGCTAATACCTTTCATTGTAATTTTCTCAATCAGTTTGTAATCATTCAGTCCACTAAATGTCAGAAAATGAGTCCAAGGTGACCTCAACCTTATGTTTACTGTCATAAAAGATTTAGAAAGCCTGCAAATACTGAGAAGCTGAAGCTGTTTAATTTTGGGCATTTTTTTTCTTTGCATCACAAATTGTTTCCGCTTTAGTTTGAAGCATGAAGGACTGGTGGAAATATGCTGTCAACTGTTTAATGCTAATAGAGATTTACAGTATCTCAGTGCTCTCATGCTAACTGGTGCCAAATAACTGAAAGGACAGATGGAAACTTCCTGTTCAAATGAAGCGACACAAACATGCTTGAAGCCCTTTGCTTTAAGGGGAAAAAAGAAAATATTCAGTTTGGTTAAGTTCACACTGAACTCACTATATCATGTAATTACAGAAACAAAATATAAGCAAGATAGCATCTATCTAGATCAGGGGTGTCAAAACAAAAAAGAGACAAAAAAGTTACAAAGCCACAAAGAAACGGACAAATGACACTAACGAAGCAAAAAATGATAAAAGTGAGAAGCAAAACAACAAAAAAGTAGACAGCACAAGTGAGACAAAACAACACAAAACGACAAAAACAAGAAACAAAACGACAAAAACATGAGACAAACGACAAAAGTCAGACAAAAAACAACAAAAACAAGATAAAATATTACAAAAATGAGGCACAAAATGCCAATGAACAATCTAGTATTTTACTTTATGATAAAAGCAACTTGTCATGGTCTAGAAATGATTTTAAATTTATAGTTTTACTAATTTACAATCTGCAGTTAATGTCTTCTCTGGAATTTTTACACTTTGAGGGCCGGATTGGACCCTCTGGAGGACTGCTTTTGGCCCACGGGCCTCATGTTGTGTTCCTTTGTAGACACTCTGTGATCTGGAAGTTGTAATGTGTAAATGATAAACTGAGGCTGAATGCTGCTGAAATTGAACTTATTTTTGTTAACAAATTTCATGTTGTTGATGTTTTGTAAAAAGATGGTCAGAGGATAACATTTCTCTTTAGCATTCTGTGGGAAGTGTGTACAAATGTTGAGATATTTGACTGGATGAGTGTAAACTTCAACCTGCTAACCAAGTTATTATTGTTGATCTTTTGGTGGAAATCTATGGACAGTGTGCAGATTTTTGCATTTGCTTCTTAAAGGTGACTTGTATGTGTTGTCCATGGAGTCCTCTGACTTCTGACCTCTCCTTCCTCAGATTCCGTACGGGACTCCAGTGGGCGAGTGCTGGTCCACTGTCAAGCCGGCATCTCCCGCTCCGCCACCATCTGCCTCGCCTACCTGATGAAGAGGAAGCGGGTGCGTCTGGACGAAGCATTCGAGTTTGTCCGCCGGCGCCGCAGCATCATCTCCCCCAACTTCAGCTTCATGGGCCAGCTGCTGCAGTTTGAGTCGCAGCTCCTCGCCACTTCCTGTGCAGCCGAAGCGGCCGCCACGGCGAGCCCGCTGCTCGGACCCAAGGCGACGGCGACGACCGCCTCGACGGCGGCCTCGCCCACCTCTCCGTTCATCTTCAACTTCCCGGTGTCGGTGGTGAACCCGGCGTACCTGCACCACAGCCCCATCACGACCTCCCCCGGCTGCTGATGGACGGCTGGCCGGCCGCGGCCTTCCCTCTACCTTCGCTAACGTGAGCACAGACTTGGCCGGGAGAGCCGACCACTGCAGTATGTTCATGCTTCCAGGGCAGGGAGGAGAGAAGCATCACGGTGCCTGATTCAAAAACTCACAAGACTGAAAACAGACTTCTTAAACCAGCCAACGCTCCTTCCATTTTAACACGAGATTTCTTCAGATCGACCAAAAATGAACTGGCTTTTTCTTTCAGATGGAGTGTTGGACTGATGCACCCTCTTCCTTGACAAAAAACAACAACAACAACATACACAGGGACACACTGAAGCTACGTGTCCACTAGATGCGTTTTTCTTGCACGTAAACGCTCATGTGACCGTATGTGCATTTATACTCCGTGCAGCGTCTGCTCCCAAACTGCAGGGGGCAGTGTATCGCAAACACATGTCTACCTGGTCTACTCTAGTAATAAACTAGAGAAGAAGAAGTCTGCTTCCAAACTGCAGGGGGCAGTGTATCTCAAACACACGTCTACCTGGTCTACTCTAGTAATAAACTGGACTAGACTCGAAGTTTGCCGTTGTTTTCACCACTTACAACATGGTATTTTACCGAATAGTTGCATTTCAGCAGTCAGTTTTAATTTCACACCATGAATAGTTCATAACCCGGTTACCATGGTGATGAATCGTACAAATGCCTGAACTTCTGCTGCTAGGATCTCCTATTCTTCCGCGTGTCTACGTCCGCGTAGTTAGAAAAATTCAGACGTGGAAATTTTCCACGTGAGAAGGGCCGTGTGAGGGGGCGTGGCTGCTAAAATGACGTAATTCGTCCGCACAGAGCTGCTGAAATTCTGTCATGTGACCAAGTTGTGACCCGCCCACCATGCGTGTGATTTTCAGATGCGGGAAAACACATCTAGTGGACACGTACCTTAACACACAACTCAGAGAGGCATGAGCAACAGCAAAACTCTCTCTCTTCTCTCTCTCTCCCACACACAAACACATTCATGACTACCGACTGAATAAGCTCAGTATGAAGACGGGCTGTTGCTATGGAGACGACAGGTCTTTAGGAGAGGAGATGGACACAGGAAGGAAGGAGGAATTTTAAGCACCCGCTCTTTCCCCCCCTTTTGGGTGTCCCTCCTGTTGCCGGACAAAAGAGATGGATGGAAAAAATAGGGGAGGAGACGGTGATAGAAAGCAGGAGCCTCTTCACTGACAGGTGCTCCGCCGGCGATCCGACCGGAGCTTCCTGTCTTTCATACGTCCTCTTCCTCTCCACCGTCCACCTTCCCCCTCCTCTCATCTCCTTTTCATCCTTTTATACTCCTCCTCTCCCCTCATCCTCTCATCTCTTTGCCTCTCATCTTCACCCTCCCCTCCACTCCGCTCCTCCCCTCCTCAGCGAAGAAGCTAAATAAATAAAATCAGAAGCCAAATAAAGAGCAGGTTCCATGTAAGCAGACCGGGAAACCCCTCTACAAGGCCCCTGACACACGCTTTAGGAAACCCCTTCTGTTACATCACTAAAGAAAGTTGTTTTGGATGAAAGGGCTGAAAAAAAACACCAGAAGAAGAGAGTGCCGTCTTAGAAATCAGTGGCTGAGCATGCTTTGTTTCTGTGTCTTTTCCTGGATTCTCCTTTTTAGATCAGATTTTAGAGCTGGAAGACAGCCACTTAAAGGACCATACTGCTGGTTTTGTATGTTTTAATCCACTATGAATAATGTATTCTTTACCACTGATGATTTTCCAAAACATACACAAATTTTTAGATCTTGTTTTCAGTTCTTCTCAGCAGGTTTATTTTTACAGCGGACTGAGATGAACGGAAAACATCGACTCTTATTATGTGCTTTGGAAAATTCTGTTTTTTTATTTTTAGGTTCGTGGGCTAAAAGGTGCATCATCCCAATGGTCCTTTAAGGTGTTTGTGCCTTGTTCATGAAGGTATCCTGTGGATTTACACGTCCCTGGATCTGCCAGCAGGGTGTTGATTTGTTTTTTTTTTTTTGTAGTAGCTGCTTAGAAATTACTGAATGTTGGTCAGACTTCTAAAATAATCTCAGTGCAGAACGGACTCTTTTTCCACAACGTCACCAGAGCAAAAGCTTCTCAATCACACAAATGCACACATATAATGTACACGAGTACTTTGACAGATATTATAAAACCTCTAAATACTTACATTAAAAAGAGCAGTTAAACAGATTCACCAAAACTATGAAAACATGGAAACTTCCTCCTCTATTCCACATTTCCTGCCATTTGCAGAAAATTGAAAGTAATTTGTGGAGAATTCAACTTACCAAACAAGAAACAAAAAGGATATATGTAAATTGTAAAAATACAATTTTGAATTTGTGTAAATGATGTTCTAGGGCAGGGGTGTCAAACTCATTCTAGTCCAGGTTCCACATTCAGCCCAGTTTGATCTCCAATGACCAGTAAAATCACAGCATAATAACCTATAAATATTTCCTAATATTTCCTTTGTTTTAGTGCAAAAAAGTGTGTTCTGGAAATGTTCACATTTAAGGAATTATCTTTTTACAAAACATTATGAACAACCCCAAATTTCTTCAGAAAAATTCAAGTTCAATTTCATCAACATTCAGCCTCAGTTTATCATTTCCACATTACAACTTCCAGATCACAGAGTGTCTACAAAGGAACACAACATTTAGTCACAGATATCTGGAATTGAATGATGTAGTATTTTACTTTATGATCAAAACCAGTCAGACAAAAAAAAGACAAAAAACAACAAAAACTATACAAAATATTACAAAAATGAGACAAACGACACAAAACAACACAAAAAAGAGACAAAAAAATTAGACAAAAAAGTTACAAAGCAACAAAAAAGATGAGACCAACGACACAAGCGAGACAAAAATGACACAAAACAACAAAAACGATACACAAAACAATGAATAAAACAAAGCACGAAATGACAAAAATAAGAAAACAAATACTAGCGAGACAAACAGGAAAACTCAAAACGACAAAAACGAGAAACAAAACGACGAAAACATGAGACAGAAACGACAAAAGTCAGACAAAAAAACCCAAAAAATATTACAAAACGGAGACACAAAACAACAAAAAATGAGACTAAAAAGTTACAAAGCAACAGAAAAATTAGACAAAAAATGACAAAAGCGAGAAACAAAATGACGAAAAAAAAAAGACAACACAAGCATTTTACAGATTTACACTTTGCATTTAATGTCTTCTCTGTAATTTTTACAGTTTGAGGCCGGATTCGACCCTTTGGAAGGTCGCTTTTGGCCCACGGGCCTCATGTTGGACACCCCTGCTCTCGGGTCATATAGCCTCTGATGTTGTCACAGATGCACCCAAATCCAAATCACTGATTCATTCACTTTTAATAATTATAATAATGGGAAGGTGTACTTAACAGTTAGTTCTCATTATAACCTTCTACACAGCTCCCTTAGTAGCACTTACAATCCATTCAACAATAACAAAAGCAGTGACTTTTTTGGACCTCACACCAAAACTGTTGTTTAAATCTTCATAATAACACAATCTGAGACATTTGCGTTGCTTCTGTTCCTCACCAGGTTAAGCTCTAAACTGTGCTTGACGTACAAAGGCAAAAAAAAATCCACACACACACGGTTTCAAAGAAAACAAACCTTTTCCTGTTTTTGAAGATTGTCGGCACCTATCTCTGTAGCACTTTCAAGTGATGCAATATTGTATTTGTAATTTCTGATTGATTTGCACATCATGGCGATGCTCAGACTGACTGCTTTGTCCATGTAGAGAGAGAGAGAGCGAGAGAGAGAGAAAAGAGTCAATCAGTGAAAAATGCAATACTTTCTACACGAGTGTGATCTGTACCTGTCCAACTGTCTGCCTCTCTGTGTTAGTCCGTCTGTCTCCACTGTGTCTCCGTCTGGTCGACACTGTTCACCCGTCATGGCAATATCAATCCTCAACTCTTTATATACATGCATACATACACACACATATGTATGCATATATATAAAACGAAACCGTTTCCCCTTGATTTTATTGTGGAATGAATGATCTGTGCATTTATTTATTACTGAAGATCCACTGTTGAATAAACAATGTTCTTAATTAAGTTGAATGGGCTTTTTTACATTTTTTATGCCAACATAAATGCAGAGGCCTCATATGAACCTATAATCACATCAGCAATTTATTTACACTAACAATTATATACTAGAATAACAGTTTTATGCTGTAAGTGAAATTCTGGGACAAGTAGGACTTTAGAAAATCACACACAAATGTATTAACGCAGTAGATAATTTAGCAAATGACTCATCTAATCACATATTCATGATGTGTTTTTAGCTGACACTTTTCCTCTTAAAAGTCATAAAAATCCAGTCTAATTATGTAAAGATTCAACTAATAGTCAATTACATTTCAGTTAAAGTGACACAATAATCTAATGTTGTACAATCCAGCTTCACTGGGATAATTATTACCTTTTAAATTCTTAAATGTTTTAACTGAACCTTATATTTCACATGAAATGATTCAGGTGAAGTTTTAGTTTAATTTGCGAATTTCGCAAATAAAAGTAAAAATAAACTAGTAAGAAAAGCAATATGTTGTTTTCAAGAATAACAAATGATCTCTGGAATTTTTTTGTTATATCAAACAGTGAAAATCACCTCAAAAATCATTTTATTATTATTATTATTATTATTATTATTATTATTATTAATAATAATAATAATAATAATAATAATAATAATAATAATAATAATAATAATAATAATAATAATAATAATAATAATAATAATAATGATAATAATAATAATAATAATAATAATAATAATACATTGAAATTTAAATTACATCCAGGCACAGCATATTAAAGCCCACCAGTCTAACTGTTATCTTATACCGCCATCTGCTGGTGAGAACATGCAATTGTCCTTATTCAGCCTATTTGAAATGAGTCACAAAACAAGTACAAACACAGCCCCATTTACATTCTAAAAGGAATAAGTTTGAACTCGTTAAAGCTAAATGAAAATAGTGCTGACAGATTCATTGCAGGAAAAATAAAACAACTCTGCTGCATAGGTTAGATTTAGAGGACAAAATAATAACTCTTCTGTGTGTCAAACATGAGCAATAAATCTTGCTGTGACTCATATTAACTATTAAAGTTGGGGGGGTTAAAAGTAACATAAATTGAATTCCTTTTTTATTGAAAGTGGCTTTCTACAAACAGAAGAAACACAACAGGACAGAGGAGAAAATCATTCAAACAGTATTAAACCAATGAATGCCTAGATTTATGTGTGTTGACAGGGATAATAAACTAAAAAAGTTCATATTCAGAAGAATAAATATTTACATACTGCATTATATATTGACTTGACTAGTGAATAATGTGCTTTCCTTTGCAAAAATAAAGAGATTTCCACTGTAAACTGTCAGAAAATGCACAAACCGGTGCAGAAAATTCACCAGATTGCAGAAATATTACACCCATGCTGTCAGTACCCCTGTTTTAATGTCAGAGTGAATTATGTGGACCACTAAAGTCATCTTTGGCACTGTGATTTTTCTGATGTTTAAATGAAAATAGTATTAATAGTAGTAGTTTAAGGATTTTTTTATGATCCTTGCAACTGTAATTCCTTATCAGATAGACTTAATTGTGCACCAGCATCAACCTATTTAACATTCCTCTCCTTCTCATGCGCACTTTATCAATTTTGTTGGACTGAATTTGTTTTAAAATAAGTTTTTTGTTGATTATACACATCTTACTGTGAAATGCTTTCACTAGTGCAGCATGGGGTCACTAATATGTGCAACAGCGCCCCCCTGGAATGCGACGGCTTCCCATAGTCTTCCGTCATCTGGTCAACGGTGGTACTGCAGCAGGTGACACCAGGTGACGTTGATTGATTTCTGTTGGTTAAAACGGTAGTAAACATTGCGTCGACGCCACCACGTCGGTTAAGTAAAAATAAACAGTGAACTAAAGTAAATTACGAAGCTAGTTTTGCCTCATTCCAGATAACTGAAGGCAATAAGTTAGAAAAAGACATTTAAGCGGAACAAATAGGAGTTTCCCACCTGTTGTTAACAGTGTATGTTAGCTAGCATTTCCAGCTAGCAGCGGAAGATGAGTTAGCTTCAACCGAACAACGAACTCAGTGAGAAACGTTGGATATTAACCACTTTGACACGACGAAAGAAAGAAGAAAAGACTTCAAATACCGTGAGTCAGTATATCGTCTGTTTGGTATCTCTAACTACTTTGAATGTTAACTGCACCACAGTGGTGTAAATATTCTTGTATAGTATGAAGATAGTTCAGATATGTGTGCAGAGCTGCATCAAATAATGGATTAGTTGTCAACTAATAAATCTCTTGCCAACTAGTTTGATAATTGATTCATCATTTTGAATATTTTTTTAAGAAAAAAACTATGAATT
>NC_072775.1:52500-98868 GCF_022539595.1 Amphiprion ocellaris
CAAGGAATTTCAAAGACCATCAGCACAACTTGGTGTGACCTGATTAGAGGTAAATATAATTTCATGTGTGGTCCCATGTGATGTACAGTGTCATTAATTAAAACAACCATAAATAATAAACTATCAACAGAAACACAAAGAACTCAAGCTTATAGTTTGTAGTGTGAGGAGTGCTCATCTTCCATTATGACCATGTTGTACATGGTAGTTTACTATTTAGTACACATGTGTGATAGCTCATCTTTATGTACAACATATCTATTATCCTCATCATCGTCAGCCTCAGTCAACCTGCAGATTCCCGGTTATACAAAACTGTTTTATGGCTCGCTGAGGTACAGTGACAAGGCTCACTTTTCACATTTGTTTAAGGAGTGTAAACTCAGGAGTACAAAAAGAAAACAAACAGATGAAAGGCAGAAAACAAAAATGAAATACGCCTTAGAAATACACAAATAGAATGTAATCCTTACACTGTTATTCTACCCTTCAGGTCAGTGCTGCGAACGAGCAGTGCCTCCGTTGGACCACTAGAGAGCATCAACAGTTAGAGTTAAAGAGGAAAAAGGCCGGAAGGCAGCAGGTTTATGTAAACAACCAGATAAAAATGTGGGCCCATTTCAGACACATTAAATTACAAAACGAAAAAAAAAATGCTTCCGTTGAGTCACAGAGGTGTAACAGCACAAATGTGTGAATGCTTAAAATTCGCCTAACCCATTACGATTAATGACAAAGTGGGGTTTTAAAGAGAATAACATCCCTTTTTTTTTCCCCATCGGAAACTGTTTTACACGCCATACATTCAGTTTCTCTCCTAAAAGTAAAAGTAACAGAACTTTACACTAAACAGAGAGCAAGAACGCCACACAGAGAAAGCTGGACCTCCATCTTTTATCTCTGTAATGTGGCAGAAAGCATTATATACTGGCTGGAGTGGTAAACATAGAGCTTAATGTCGGTATTGAACACTTTGAGTGAGGTGTAATGAATGAAATGTTTGCCTTGGTTGCCAGTCTGTTTTACAGCAGTACTGAGAATTTGACCTTCATGAAGGTTATATTTTTTATTTCATCCTACCTATTTTTATCAATAGGGATATGTGAGATAATAGAACCCTCTGTATAATGCACCACAAGCTACATCCTTGAAAGTGATCATGAGGTTGAATCAACAGCTCTCTGAAACTGTTTCAACAACACTTGTTCAACAGTGTGTGTTTTTCTTAGCTTAGAATAGGTCTTTGTGGGTTGACTACGCTCGACAGTAAGCCCGATCAGTCCGCCTGCTGTAAAGGCAATGAGTACTGGTACTTTATCTGGAACAAATCAATGCATTTTCCTGTAATTTATCAACATTCAAGATGTGAAACTCCTTCACTTTCACTGCATGAAGATAGATTATTATCCAACTGCATTTGTTTTGGGTAGGTGTGCCTAATAAACCGGCAGCTGAGAGGAAATTTTGTACATTTAAGTGTCACAATCTTTGCGGTTTTATTGTTTAGTGAAAGTTCAGGCAGGTTTAGTTGGAGCGGAGCTGAAACAAGCTGCAACCACCATGTTTGAGTTCCTATAAAGCCTCCAAATTCTCTGCAGCAACACGAAGCCAGTAATGAGTTATTTTCAGATGATTCTTGGTGGAAATATCTATTCACAATAAGAGCAGAGAGGACAGTGTTGGCTTCTTGTTTTAGTCTGTTATTGTGGTTGTTTCTTGCTTGTCACAACTTCGCTCAACTTAGCTTCTTTTTCTGAACCCAAAAATGCCTTCAAAAGTTTGAAATATCTGTATGTGAAGTGCATGTTATTGTTCAGTGTATGGGGCTTGTTGTGTGCTGGCAGCAGCAGTTTTGAAATGAACTGGTTTGGTCCCAGTATGGACTGTAGTGGATTGCTGTCTTGTCGACTCCCGGGTATTCATCTACACTAATCTCTATTACTCATCTTTTCTGCACAACCATTTTCATGTATCTTCTTCTGTTTCGAAAAGTTATGAAAGAAAACAGAAATCTTGTTTTGTTTACATCAGCCTCACTGGTGGAAATGTGACATAAAAAGCACCGGATTTCTGTTCTCTTAGCACAACAATCACCGCTTCCTGGGAGTGACCTGGGGGTGTTGTTTTTGTTGTTGTAGATGATGCACAAAGCCCAAAGAGGACGTGATATCAAAACAACACATTAAAATCTGGGGGTAGAATATGTGAGCGGTGCAAAGGTGCAGGAACAGCAGCGTTTGTTTGGGTTTGGATTATGTTTTGTTGTAATTGCTTTAATTTTTAGATCATATCAGGGACCTGCAAAACAGCATCCTGGTGCACATCCACAAACAATAATCAGCACTTTCGCATTTCCATCTCAAAGTTAGACTTGATTAAAAATGATTTTGCTGTCTGCTGCTCTTGACTGAATATCTATTTTACCCCAAAACTAAAAAAACATTGTGTTTTCATCCTCCTCGTCTTCTTCCGTTTAGAGACTGTTCCGAGGATCTGACTCCTGCCCAGTCGGCACTTCTTGACCCGGTCCTTCTCAAGTTCAGCTCTGAGGTCTGAAACGCCTTACAGTTCAGTTCCAAGTCCTCCTAGAGAGTCCACTACAATCTGGCCATCTTCACATCCAGCCGTGGCGGCGCTTTAGGACTTCTGCTCAGCAGTGGCAGCAGGTGTGGCCAGACTCTCTGGCTTCACAATCTGGTAGGTGATCAAGTATTCTGGGTAAGCCTGAGGACACAGAACGCATGAAGATAAAACTAAACGTTAGGATTTCAGCACTAGAAATCAGACAGAGTATATTAAAGCTTTTTGCCATCATTCAGCCAAAATCATACAGTAACCTTTTAGTTTATTGTAATTTAACTGTTCTGAGAGGAAACTAGACCTCTCTTGGCTGTTTTCAGGCTTTAGAAAGTTGTGTGATGAGAGACTGGCCAATAGAAGCTTTTTTTCAAAGGTGTCATTCATATTGGCTGTTCTACAAGTGCAGATGTGCCTACATGTCCTTTCAGATGGCAGAACGCCTGATTCAATGGCAGAAAAACTTGCTGCATAACAATCCAAAAAAGGTAATGCAGGCTTATTACAGAGTGTCTGACAGACAGGAATTTACATCCAGTAACTACTACACTCTGGGTTTACTATTCTTCTCAAGAACAAAGATAAACTGTGACTTCTTTTTCTTTTAATATTTAGATGTGTTGTTGGTTGGGTTGTGTAGCTGGATTTACTTTGCAAGATGGCAACGTATGGCTATGCTGATAATAGTGTAACCTCACTACTAATAGTAGCCAAAAGATCAGGGCCGTGGCTAATTCACCTGCATGTTTATGTTCACATTTACAATCAAGTTTGTGTTGTCTGTTCATGTAAAGCATGGAAGAGGAGACTAAAAAAAGCCAAGAGATGCAGGATGATGGTTGTATTTTCAAATTCTGCCCACCTAGCTTTAAGTATATTAGAAGAGAAAGTAAATTAGCCACAGTGATGTTTAACTGGTTGTATTAGTCTTACATTTGAAATGCAAGAGTTTAGAATTTAGACTGTTGGACATTGGGTTCTGTAAAATTTTGATTCACATTTTTGAGTGCTTGCCTCAAGGGAATCCAAACAAAACTGAATGTTTTGGCGTTTCTCTGGTAAATTAAAAAAAGGTCTGGTCTTCAGCATACAAAATAAAGTGCTTGGAGATGATCTACACCACCATTCAAAAGTTTGGGTTCACCCAGACACTTTTCTCCATGTGGTAACATAACTGCACAAGGGTTTTCTAATCATCAATGAGCCTTTCAACACCATTAGCTAACACAATGTAGCATTAGAACACAGGAGTGATGGTTGCTGGAAATGTTCCTCTGTACCTCTATGGAGATATTCCATTAAAAATCAGCCGTTTCCAGCTACAATAGTCATTTACCACATTAACAATGTCTAGACTGGATTTATCATTCATTTAATGTCATCTTCATTGAAAAAAAAAACTGTAAGGACATTTCTAAGTGACTTCAAACATTTGAACAGTAGTGTTTATAGTGAATTTTTGAATATAAATAAAACTGAATTGAAATCTTATAAACAAAACTGAAAAATAATGTAAAAAAAACTAATAAAAATAACTTATGTCGCACAATGGTTTATTGGTTTAACAAAAAGTGCCTCTCATCAGCAGTAAGAGGCAGTTTCTACTGATAAAACAAGTACTGACCTGTTCTCCTCTGTAGATGACGTACTCTGCATATGCCAGTCCGTTGACACTGGGTCGCCCTATAACGGAGTGGTGTCCAGGAGGGGCATGGGCCATTTTCATCGCACTGAACTGAAGAAATGACTTACCCAGTGTCACCCTGCAGAACAGCATCTGTCTGCAAAAACACATAAACCAAAACTGTCAACAAAACTAATGTTCTTTTCTTTCTTTTTTTTCTTACAGCAAAGGATCTGATTCAAGCATCAGTTGATGTCAGCGTTTCAGAACCTATTCCAACATTATCGTAGGTAGGTATTTTTCCTCTCTGCACTGCACTGTTGGACAATAGTATGGAATGACACATGGCTATTATCTGCCACAGAATGGGAGCAGTTTGCTTTTCTAGGTGAACAAACAGAAGAAAAAGAACTCTTTTTTTTCTCCTTTCCATTTTATAGAACGTTCATTGAATTCAAATCATTGTTTACCTGTGACACACATAGCAGGATCGGTCTTTATGGGTCGGACATCCCGTTCCTCCACCGATCCCATAAACGTACTGGTTGCTTTTGGAAGAGTTCTCTGCAAAGTAGATGCCAGCACCGAACATGCCACCGATGTAGGCATGGCGTTCGTCAAAGCCCTTATGGATGATTGCATTGATGAAGGGAGAACCTGGTAGGGGCAGTTAGAAAGCCATTTAAATCAATCACACAACAAAAACACGCAGAAAGTCTGCTCACAAACCTCCACTGTGGGGGCGCTTCCTATATATACAGTTCTAAAATGTTCTTAAATACAAGTTGCTAAGAATGATTTAAAAAACAATTTTAAATAGAGTTTCTAATGATGCACAAAAAGATATAATGAAGGCTGAGTAGAGAGATCCAGATACTGTTGAAGTGTTATCCTGGGAGATCTGCTGTTATTATGATCACTGGTCATCATAGACACTCTCTGGGATTTTCTTCTTAAGGATGTAGCACAGGGAGTTTAAACAAAACTTGGCTGCAGTTCAGGGCTGTGTCTAAAGCGAGCATTGTGGTTGAAAATAAACGGAAGATTAATGAGATTCTTTCAAGCTTAAAGTCAAGCTGCAAGAGTAAAGTTGTTGCAGTGCAAAGCAGAGTTAATTTCAGAGCACACAAACGGCTCAACCTTGATCTGGAAGACCAGGCTGCTCTTTACTTCTGTTAACTGACAGGAAGTGACTGAAGCTACAGGGGAGATGTGGTCCAGATTTCATTAAGACAAAATCTGACACCAGGCTGGACGAGTTCTGCTTAGTTTTGTGACATTCGTCTCCACCTGGGGAATTGTCAGACTGAGTGCATTTATACAGTCAAATGAGCAAAAGATATTTTATTGTAGTGCAGGGCTGAAACATTTGGGGAAAATCTCAGTCTAAACTGACTAAAATGAAAAGCTAGGGAAGGCTGGAGGAAGGTTTTATTACATCTGCGTGCTTGTTTATGTATAGATTGTGTGTGCGTGTATATACAGGAGGTCCTCGGTTTATGACGTCCTCGACTTACGGCGGAACTGGTTCAGTGGAAGTAGTTGTGTGACCACTGAATGTACAGTAGTCATACGGCACTATAGGACAGCTTTGTTTACATTTTTACTGGTATTTTCCTACTGAATTGTGTTTCAGTGTGAGCTAATGACTGTCGTTACTGCAGTTGTACAAATATGTAAACTGATCCATATCGTGATGCACGCAACGGCTTTGTTTACGTTTTCACCGGAGTTCCGACTTACAGCGAAAATCGACTTATGCCACACCGTAGGAACGGAACTCTGACACAAGTTGAGAACCCCGCCCCAATATATATATATATATATATACACACATATATATGTGTATACATATATATGTGTGTATATATATATGGGTGAAGATGAGTGAAACGTATATCTGTAGTACCTGGTTGCTCCACCAGATGGAGTCTGTTTGATGACACGGAGTTACAGGTGTGTTTTCTGACCGTCTGTAAACGTTACAGAAATCCTACTGTCTGACTGCAAACTGTAGCAGCTGTGTTGATGAACTCTACAGCATATAGTTCTGGAAAAAGGTGTCTGCTGACTGTCCGGTTTAGCTAGCTACCTAAAGCCTGACTGTTGGCAGAGAGAAGCTGTTAATTAGCTAATGCTGCCAACGTTCAGGAGCAGCAGGACTCTGTTTACCTGCTTCCATCAATATTACGACTAAAAGTGATGAAGTGTGTCGCTACACTGAGTATAAATCCATTTTAGAGGTGGCAGTAAACACTGACGGATTCTTGGACTGATGAAGTTATTGCAACAGTGTTTATGAACATCTGTTCCAGCTGAGCAGATGTTTGCAGCAGCTGGACTATTGTTAGCTACAGTGAACAAGTCACTCTATCATGTAGATCAGCTCTGAAGATTATTCTGATATCAAACTGCTGTGAAGCGATTACTAACATTATAGATGATTTATTAGGATATATAAGACAGCTGCTCCTTTGTTGTGTTTGGATTTTATTGGGTCAATTGTTGATTAGTAGCCTTAAATTAAGTCTTTATGTTTTGCTATTTAATTTATAATTTAAGTAGGGTGGTATTTTCTTCATCTCTCCTTCCAATTTTTTTTTATCCCTTTTAAAATTTTCACTGCTTGTAGTCCCTCTTTCTAGCCTCCTGTTCTTAATCTATTTCTATCTTTCAACCAGCTTTTAATTAACTATCCATTCTGTACATTTTTGTCACTTTTTCTTTTCTACCTGTCAAAGCACTTTTAAGAAAAACATTCACAAAGTGCTACACAAATAAACTTACTATTATTATTATTATTATTATTAATTCCTAATGTAACCCAAACAATTTTCAGTGACTACAAACTGTTTCATCAACTTATGGAATGTACTTCAGTCATTTGGCTATTAATTGGTTATTGTTAATGAGGCTCACTATTGTTCAAGGAATTTACCTAAAAGTTGCATCCCAAATGCAGAAGTTTGGCTCATTTTTTCCTCTGTTTTGTGAAGAGTGATATTTACTTTCACATCAAATGTTTACAACAGTCAAATTTTCTACAGGAGAGCTCAAACTTGTATATAACTGTGTGTAAGAGCAGGTCAGCAGCTTTTGTAAATAAACTAAATTTATTAGTAAAAAAGAAAAGTGATAAAACATCAACACATTTAAAAAATTCAACCACACTAAGCAGCAAGACCTACTGACAATAATACAGGGGGTCCTTGACTTGCATCGGAGTTCCGTTCCTACTGATCTACATAAGTTGATTTTCGCTGTAAGCCGGAACTCCGGCGAAAATGTAAACAAAGCCGTTCCGTGCATCACGATATGATCAGTTCTTCATAAAAGTCATGAATACCAACAACTTTCATGCATGTATGAATCATTTTACTAGAAGATAACAGAATATTGTAACAGACTGATGTTGTTGTTTCAATGTTTATTGTTCAGTTCCAGATTTACCTGATGTCAGTGAACGTGCCATGTTTAGTTAGTTCACCTCTGATTGGCTGAGAGTCAGCAGTAGAGAGAGCTGGGAACAGTGGCTAATTCTGGAGCTAAGTTATGGGGTTTTTCTAGTTATTCTGGCGTTGGCTACGGCCCACAGTAGCCTGTGTGAAGGTTCAATAAACCAGCAGAGAACCAGATAAAGTCTCACTCATTCATCACAGAGGATCACTACAATATGTTGACCTGTTTTTACATCTTGACCCATGTTGGTCGGTGTTTGTTCCTGTTCCCAGCGTTTTATTCGATCTAATTTCACTTCCATGGAGACGGCTTTCCTTATCTTCCAAGAATCAGATGAGAAAATGGCAAAAGGTGAATGTAGCACAATCCAAGGTCGTGTACAACCAGAGAATGGAAACAAAGCCGTCTTATAGTGCTGCGTGACGACGTATTCATCCACTCTGCTCGTCAACTAGTTCCACGCAATTAGTTCCGATGAAACGCCATAGGTCGAGGACGTTGTAAACCGAGGACCCCCTGTACATAACTTAAGGATAGCTCCTCAGCATTACACCTTCAGTGTACATGCTGAGGAAAACCACCATGCTTTCCTGTGCTTCACATGGATTTATTTACCGTGGAAGAGCATGCGCTCGTTGTGGTGGTTGTGATTCTCGTCTGCAATTTCCTTCTGTCTGTGTGCGTATCGTTCCCGTAGCTTCTTGTTCACGACCTTCTGAATCTGCACAGTTAGGAAAGGAGGAACAGGATGAGGTATAGAAAGGACAATACATTTAAAACTCACAACCTTCAAGTCGGAACTCCTTAACTTCTGTCCAAAAGAGAGAAAACTGGTGTGTGTTTTGGTGCATACCTTAATGATGTTGTACCGGCTGAAGACTCCGCCTGCGTTGCCTCCATCTCGGTGTTCTCTAATCGTACTCTGTAGCTGAGGAGGAAATTATCAGACAATCAAAATTACATACAGCTTTAGTAAGTTATAGAGGAAAATGTGTTGGATAAAAATACTAATGAAATGCAGTTTCCAGATTGTGTGAGTCGCACACCATAAAGTGTTATTCCTACAGATCTGTGGACAGCGTCAGCATCAGGAGAGCTGTGGATTGCTTCGGCACCCCTGGACTATTTTTATATTCAGAGAAAGACGCTGACGTGAAATACATCTCCGTTAAGAATCCCAACTAGTTTTCTCATTTTAAAAAATTCACTCGAGCTTGCCGTGTGGTTTTTCAGCTATTACAGAAGCCACGGAGTCAGTGATGAAGTGGACCGCAATCAATCAGAGGAGATACCTTGACGATGCCTGAGGGAAATTTAGAACAATGCAGCTGAAAATGCGAGGCATCAGCAGCAATAAAGAAAAAACTGCAGCATGTGGATTCACAAAATAATGGAGCTGTTTGAAGAAACAATAGTATGGGTAAAGTTGATTATCATTCTCAAAAAAACAGTTTGGACCACATGTCACTACTTTTGCAGTTCTCAAGCAGGAATTACAGTTGAAATTACCTGTTAAATTTCTGTTAGCATCTGACGGTCCTCATTAATTTTAGCAGCTTCAAACTGATATCTGCTGTCTCATTCAATCAGTGCCCCTCAAACTCACAGGAGAAATACAGTCAGCAGAGAAGACACCAGATATGGTTCCTCTTTCTCAATCTGTTGTTGTACTGAAGACACTGAATGATGTGTCTTTAGCCAGATGGTTGAAATTAGTAATAACTAGCTGTCATCCTGCAAAAAGTTTAAATAAAGATAAATAAATAAAGAGTTTAAATTACTCGACCAGACTGTGAACAATTCTTCCAGGTGGCGAGATAAAAAAAATAACTATCTCTGTAGAATATTTCTGATATTTCTGTATACAGTGGTGCCTCGTCTATGGCAGGGGTTATGTTCCAGACCCCTGCGCGATAGACGAAAATCCGCGAAGTTGCGACCATATTTATTTTATTTTTCATATCTATATTTTAAGGTTTTATAAACCCACACACCGCAGAGCAACACTATGCGATCAGACGCCTATTTTATTTCCACATATTATTTTAATATGTTTTAAATATTATTTTTTTGTATATTTTTATATTGTTTTCAATTTTTTAAGGCTAGAAAATGCTTGTTTTACCACAAAAATAATTAAAATAATGTAGCAATGGCAGAGCTGGTTGCTATGACTGAACTGTTGTGCTGCAATGCACCATGGGAGTTTAGGGGGTTTAAATGTCATTACTGTGGTTTATGTTAGTGTTACAGTGTTATTAGTGTTTGTGTTTTTGTGGTTTAGTCAGTGTAGTTAGTTTGGTTAAGTGTTATGTTTTCCGGACCGTAAATGAGAAGTGTGTTTGATGACTTCCTGCCACATTTTCAATAGTGCTGTTCACTGTGTGTCAAAATAAAAGCATCTGCCGTTTGCAGAGTGCACAAAAGGCAGATATCCGTTCTCCAGCGTTGTTCTTCAGCACCGCTTGCCACAATAATAAATATATGAGTATCTATATACTGCAAAATACCATGATGTAACGAAAAAATTGCGATACCAAATGCAATTTCAAAATCCGCGATACAGTGAGATCGCGAAAAGTGAACTGCGACATGGCGAGGGACCACTGTATCTCTCTAATATATCTGTACATACTTCCTCCTCCACAGACTGGAACTCCTTGTCGTCTGGTGCCAGGTCGATCAGCACCGTGCCCTGACTGGAGCAGTGGAACGTCAGGTAAGGGTTTGCACCTGAAAGCACACATTTTCAACAATGAATGACAGGAAAAATGAAAAAGCCGAACTGTTGACAGTTGATTATGGAAGGCACAGTTCGGTTTTAATTTCTTCTAAAGACAGGTTGTATGAGGTACTAGTTGGTACGCCTCCAGTTTGGAGAAATGGACAGTAGGACCAGGACAGGAGCTAAGCAGTGCACGGTTGTGGATGAGGTCAGCATCTAAAAACAGCCCGGCAAAGAAAATCAATGCTGGTTTAAGTGTATGATATATTTAGAATGTTTTCACCACTTTACCTTGCCCTTTCTGGAGAACCCGAAGCAGTTATATCCTCTATTCTCTCTTCAAAGCCTCCAGACTCCGCTGACAAAAACAATAATTTTATGTCGCAGCAAGAGTTGCTTTCCTCCTGCTGCTTTCATCGATTATCTTGTGTTATCGTTTGCTGGTCTTAAAACACCAACGTCACGTAAAAACAGACAAGCAGCTCCCTTGTTCTGTAAAGTAAAAATACTGTTTTTTTATCAAGGGAGTCTGGACGGCAGAAGTTGCTTATTACAAAGGATTATCTAACAGCAAGGGAAAGCGGTGGAAATACTAAATATAATGTCAAACTTAAAACAAAGAAGCAAAGTTCACTGCTGTACTTTCTGTCTGTTTCTCCAAACTGGGGATGTCCTGACTAAGATCTACTGCAAGTACCAAAACACTGACATAGCTTTAGAGTCTAAAGAGTGACTTAAATAGACATCATTTCTAGTGTCCAGCAGGCGGCGACACCTTCTGGTTGCAAAAACAAGTCAGATTGTATAGATTTCTATGAGAAAGTGACTATCTCTCACTTGATTTGTTACCTCAGTAAACATTTTCCTAATAACGTTATGGTCTCAGTCACTAGTTTCAAGTCTCCTACAGTACAACATGCTGCTTATTTTGTAAATTGAGTTGTATTTAGAGCTAAATAGATGATAAAACAGGGTATGTTTGATGGTGAAGCTACCTTGTAAATATTCCACAACGTATGTGAGGCATCATGGGAGCTACTGTCCGTCCTTCACATAAAGTCTATGGCTTTGTTATTTTTAAGATTAAGACCTAAATAACATTTTTCATTATGGAAATAGCGGATATATTCAAATATTTAATGAGTTTGACTTTAGGGTGTAAAATGAACGTCAGCACATCTTCACATTATCAGAATAATTTGCTTGACTGAATTGAAATCTGATGCAGTTGCACTATTTAATCTGACATTCAGTATTAATTTCCTGCCAAGGTTGAACATCGATACTATTCATTAGTGATGTTTCGAGATGTGCCGAGGTTTCGAAGCGTGTGTCGAGTAATTGGGGGGCGTGTCCACGAAGCGCGTATCGAGGCTTCCTTCATTTAGGGGAGGAGCCAAAATGATGACGTTCGAAGCCTCGCAAGCCGGTCGTACCGCGTGACTGGTTCAGGAAGTGGTTCGCAGGTTTGACGTGCAATTCAAAATATAAAGGCAGCGAAATGCAATGGATTCCCCCTTCGCATTTGTTGGATTTTTACCTGCTGTATCTTTGCATTCAATCGGTTTGAGACTCCTTTTTTTTTTATAGAACCAGCCAGAAAGAGAACATTATCCCTGCCTGGGAACACTTTGACCTGATTTCTCCTAATAAAGTAGGCACATAACAAGTGAAGTGTAATATGAATAACTGTGACAACACCACACACCGCTTGTTCTAATTTCTTTTTTTTTTCTGGTATTTTAAAAGGTGAAGTGTCTGTTGTGTTCCAAGGAGCTAGAGAAATATTGTCCAAAAAAAAGAAGCCGCCTAAATCCCAGCACTGTGGAAAAATAAAATGTTGTCCCTACTTTTGTTTTACAGGTTGTCACTGGTACCACACGCACAGTCACAAAACCAGTAGCAAAAGCACAATAAATTTTATTTATGTAGCCCTTATTACAATTAAAAGTATCTAAGCACTTTACAGAAAGCCAGAACCTGACATCAATCAAGCAGTCAAGCTACAAATCTCAAATTTCTCCCCAATTTGTTTCCATTTCCCCCTCTGTTCCTGCTATCAGGAAAAGCAGGCACTATATTAAGTATATTACTTGTTTATTGGCATTATCATTTAAGCACAATTCAAAGCTTCACATAGCAAAGCTAGTGTGTCATTATAGGCATTCTGCCTGTTTTACTTTTATTTGTCCAGTTGATGGCGCAGTAGAGCAAATGAAGCACCATGAAGCTTCGAACCATGAGTGAACCAATTGGATGGAAAGCCTCAATGCTTCATGAAGCTTCATCTCGCCATCACTACTGTTCATCCAATAACTAGCATTAAAGCTATTAAAGTTAATCTGTACACTGAAATACTCAGGGATGAGAATGACAAATGGAAAAAAACTCGGAAAATGTCTGCCGACCCCCCCCCCCCCCTCCTCGGAAAATTCTCATCCCTGAATACTGTCCTTCTACTGATGGGTATTAATGGTTTATTTGATGTGTTTTTCCCTCTTGTACTTGAATGGTATGTTTCCGTTTACTGACCTTGCTGGCCTCCCAGCAGCCGCTCGATTCCCTTGATGAGTTTGTGTCTGTGACCGTAAGCGTTGATGCCGAT
Organism: Amphiprion ocellaris; assembly: GCF_022539595.1. Classification (NCBI taxonomy): domain Eukaryota; kingdom Metazoa; phylum Chordata; class Actinopteri; family Pomacentridae; genus Amphiprion; species Amphiprion ocellaris. The sequence continues at coordinate 65,491 of NC_072775.1, forward strand.
CTCCTTCAGCTCCTCGTGACCCATGTCAGCCAGCACATCTAGAGAAATCTGCCCAGAAACAGCCAACGGTGTTTATGGTTTTTGTAAATTAATAGGAAGATAACACTTTATGGTCAAAATATGCTCTAAACTACAGTGCCCAGACGAAATCAAATGATGTTTTCATGTATTTAACTGTAGAACAAAACAAAAGACTACATTAAAACTGTATAATGACAACAGCAGGTTATGCTGTAGCTGATCATTAAAATTTCAATTAATAATCATGAGTTTAGTGATCTAAGACATACTGCAGAGACAATAGGTCTGAGAAATATTCATGAAAAGCAAGCAGCATGAAGGAAAGGTCAGTGAACGGCTGGCAGTAATCAATCCATTCATATGCAAATAGATGGCAGTGAAGTCATGAGTTTGTTCAGGAGAGCAGAGATGAGATCCGTCCTGGAGGCAGAGATAACGTTCCTCTGTGTTCCAGTGAGCTCAGATTCAGGTGCAAATCAACACAAAAACACAAAAATCCTCCGGGAACGTAGTGAGACTTTAGCAGAGTGAAACTTATCTGGCACCAGAAGTTGTTATGAAAACGTGTTTCATTTTCTGAATCACAGCAGAAAAGATGTGAACTTCAGCTTTTTACTTTGGCACAAGCCTGTTCTCTAAACAAATTAAAACTACTTGATGAACTGTAATTATACTGATTTAAAAATAAAAACAAATCTGTCTAGTTCTCACTTCTACCTGATGCTTCAATGTGCCATCTTCCAGCTTCTCAGTGGTTCTGTTTAAAGCATCAACTCTTTCTGTCTTATTAGTTTTTAACGCTAAGATTTTCAAAATGGCAAGATTGAGAGTCTACATCAGAGGAGTCAAACTCATCTTAGTTCAGGTTCCACATTCAGCCCAGTTTGATTTCCATTGGAACGGACCAGTAAAATCACAGCATAACAACCTGTAAATAACCACAACTCCTAGTGGTTCCTTTGTTTTAGTAAGAAAAGTACGTTCTGTAAATGTTCACATTTCAGGAATTATCTTTCTCCAAAACATTTTGAATAAACTAAAATTTCATAGTATTTTACTTTATGATCAAAGTGACAAAAGTCGGACAAAAAAAGACCAAAAAAATCACAAAAACATGACAAAATATTACAAAAATGAGACACAAAATGACAAAAACAAGACACAAAATGACAAAAGATGAGACAAACAAAACAAAACAAAAGAGAGACAAAAAATTTGACAAAAAAATTACAAAGCAACAAAAAAATGGACAAACGACAAATACCAGATAAAAAAATGACACAAATGAAACCAAAAATGACAAAAGCAAGAAGCAAAACGACCAAAACTTGAGAAAAACAACAAACAACACAAGTGAGACAAAAAGGAAACGCAAAACGCCAAAACCCAGAAACAAACCGACAAAAACATGAGACAAAAGTCAGACAAAAAACTACGAAAACAAGACAAAATGTTACAAAAATGAGACACAAAATGACAAAAGAACAATGAACAATCTAGTATTTTACTTTCTGATCAAAACAATTTATCATGGTCTAGAAATAATTTTAAATTTATAGTTTTACTAATTTACAATCTGCAGTTAATGTCTTCTCTGGAATTTTTACACTTTGAGGACCGGATTGGACCCTCTGGAGGACCGCTTTTGGCCCACGGGCCATATGTTTGACACCCCTGGTCTACAGACATGTTGGACACCAGCGTGTCTTGAGCTAAAAATGATCCCAATACCAAGACTAACACACTGATGCTGAGCAGGCGTGACGTTTACAACGATTGTTATCATACTTTTGCTTGTTAGCATACATAATTAGCACCAAACACAAATTATGGTTTTGGCTAAAAAAAGAAAAAAAAAAAAGTTAAAGGATCAGCAGAGGTTCATTCTGAGGGGAACGTGGACGTCTAAAGTAGGACTTCAGTGGTGGAACAATAAAGAAAAACATTCAGTGGCGTAGTTAAAGATATGTAGAAAGACTAAAAACTGGTTTGAGGAAAACAAAATGAAACCAAAACTGGGTTTGAGTTTATAACCCTGACAGAAATAACCAACTTCTCCACTGCTTCACACCTTTCACTGTGTTCTGTCATGTTTCTCCCGGACACATAAATATTGTGTTTGTGTACCTGTTCCCGCTGGAAGATTTCTCTGAGGTGTTCCAGCCCCAAACTCTTCAGGAACTGGTTGATGGTCATGTCGAGCAGCGCTGCCAAGACACAACCAGAAACACATCAGATAAACAACTCCTGATTCAGGACGACATGTACACCTGAAGGTGTGTGTTCGTACTTTCTCCCTCCTTCCTGTCCGACCCGGATGCTCCGTCTGCTGTGCCCGTCGCCCCAGCAACCGTGATGTCACCGAGGGGCGTGGTCAGGTTGTCTATGCTGCTGGCTGCTGACAGGCAGGACGGAGACGGAGACGGAGAGATGACCACGCCCCCCGCTGCACCTGTACTCACCACACTGGCACTCACCTGGGAGGGAGGAGGAGAAGGTTTGGTTTAAAAGGGCAATTAGTCCAATTTTTAAAAAAAGACCAGTAGACTTGACTTTTTACGGTGATTACACGTGAAGTATTTTGACCGTTTCAATCAGAGTTTGCTCTCTTACTCTGGCGGCTGATTTTACAGCTTTCAGGAGCCGACATGTTTTCATCTCTTAGACTTCTGCTCCTTTCAGGGTTTGTTTTAAGCACTTACATGTAAAGTAACAACTTAGCTGAAGCCTTAACCCTCCTGTCTCACTGCCAGCATGTGACGCATCAGCCGGCAGTGAGACGCTTCTCATGAAGGCGAGAGCTTTCGCCGAAACTGTCAAGAAGGTAATTAACATCTATCTATTCACCTGATGTCTGAACAAAAGAACTCAAAACTAATATACCAAAAAATAGTGTTTCCTTGTCTGAAAAAAATCCAAAAATTCAACAAAAAAATTCCCAAACTTTCTGAAAATTTGCAAAACCTTCAGGAAGAAAATTCAAATAATTCACTGAATGTTTCCCTTAAAAGTTTTATTTTAAAAAATCCCCCAAGTTTGGCAAGACAATTCTTGTAACTATTTTCAAAAAATGAGTAAAAATCTTCCCAAAAAAATCCTGGAAATGTCTAAAGTGATTCCATATATATCAGTAAAACTTTTTTCAACATTTTTTGGTGGAAAAAAAAACATTAAAATATTTTCTTTAAGAACATTCACAAAAAATTTTACCAAAATCCAACGAAATTCACTGGATTTTGGTTGAATTTTTTTGTGAATGTTCTTAAAAAAACATTTTAACGTTTCTTTTTTTCCACCAAAAAATGTTGAAAATGTGGACATCCTGCAATTTTTGTCACCTGTTGGCTGCAGCCGAGTCACTCATGGTTAAACGGTTCTGACGAGAAGTCAAGACAAATTTTTAAAGAAGTCATCTAGAAGTGATTTTGATGAAATCTGATTTTAAGCTTTGATTTTTTAGATTTCTGATGGACTTCACTCAAACTTTTTCAGACCATTGGAAAGCTGAAAATGTCATGATTCGTACTGTTTTTTTTTTTTTTTTTTTACAGTTTCCGGCTCTGGTGAATTGTCTAATTTGTAGGTTTTAATTTCATTTTTAAGACAGTATGCCTCTCAAACCCACTGGCAGGTTCAGAGAGTTAAACCTCCCCATCAGGATCCTCACAAACTATTCAACTCGTCTGCAGTTTTAATGCAAACAACCCCACTTCTCTTTTCTCATTTCCAGATATGTTTGCTGGTTCTTCTAATTGCCATCACACATTATGGTCTCCACAGGACATGTTTCATTAGCTAAAAGCTCCCTGTTTTCACCGTGTGGGAACTCACCACGGTGGCCTGCGGCTTTAAGCAGCTTGGCAGGGCGTCTGGTGGCATGGCGTCAATCAGCAGCGCTCTGATGTCATCAGCCTGAAACAGAAAGACAGAATTAAAAGATGTGGAGGTGTTCAGACTGATGCTGTAATTTATGGTTGGCACCTAAAACACAAGTCACTTTTCAAACGGTATTTTTGCTCACTTTAAATTGTGATTTGAGTCATCTGTTAATTTATGGAAATTACACCATTTGTTGGGGTTATAAATACACAAGTAGTCCCAGTTCTGTCCCTTTTAGCCTTTAAGTCAGGGGTGTTAAACTTATAGTTCAGGTTCCACATTCAACCCAGTTTGATCTCCAGTGGATTGGATCAGTAAAATCAAATCATAATATGTTACAGTGCTGATGAGGATCGGAAGCAGCTGGAGGACCGATGCAACTGCAGCCAATCCTCTCATCCTCCTCCTATAAAGGCCGGTGCTGCACACAGTTCAGCGCTGGATCATTATTGTCTATCTCCTCTCCAAGCCGAGAGACAGAGTCAGCCGATGGAGCAGCCCGTGTTTTCCCCCAGCCGTCCGCCAGATAGTGGACGTGATCCGTTGCTGTCCCTGGCCACCGCAGCCGTGCTCCCCCCAGGTGCCGAGGGCCGGCGGAGCCTTCCCCTCGACTGCCGCCCCCACAGGAACCCGCCTTCCCTCCCCCTCTTCCTCACGTGTGTGAGTCCTGGCCATAGTTGGCATTTTTGGTTATACTTTTGAGTTTTTTGGTGAATAAAACACCTGTGATTGCCAGTCTGCCTCGTGTCTTCTCTGTGCGCCTCACATTTGGGTTCGAAAATCACACTCCCTGTGACATAATAACCTATAAATAACCACAACTCCTAATGTTTCTTTTGCTTAAGTGCAAAAAAGTTCATTCTGAAAATGTTCACATTTAAGGAATTATCTTTTTACAAAATATTGTGAACAGCGTGAAATTTCTGAAGAAAAATAAGTTAAATTTCAACAACATTCAGCCTCAGTTTATCATTTCCACATTACAACTTCCAGATCACAGAGTGTCTACAAAGGAACACAACATTTAGTCACCTGGAACTGAACCATAGAGGATTTTACTTTATGATTAAAACGACAAAAGTCAGACAAAAAAACAAAAACAAGACAAAATATTACAAAAAAGAGACACAAAACGACAAAAAAGAGACAAATGACACAAACGAGACAAAAAATGACAAAAACATGAGACAAACGACAAAAATCAGACAAAACAAAAATGACAAAAAATGACAAAAACATGAGACAAACGACAAAAATCAGACAAAACAAAAATGACAAAATATTACAAAAATGAGACACAAACGACAAAAGAACAATGAACAATCTAGTATTTTATGATTAAAACAACTTGTCATGGTCTAGAAATGATTTTAAATTTATAGTTTTACTAATTTACAATCTGCAGTTAATGTCTTCTCTGGAGTTTTTACACTTTGAGGACCGGATTGGACCCTCTGGAGGACTGCTTTTGGCCCACGGGCCTCATGTTGGACATCCCTGCTTTATTCCCCTCACCCTCAAATCAACGCATCACATGAAAGCACCTGAAATGTCTGATTGTGGGATGATTTAATCCAGATTTAATCCATGTGACAGAAATACAAGAGGAGATGAGTCATAAAATCAGTGAACTGACAGAATTGTGTGTTACAGAGTGAAATATCCATCTAAAATTAGCTCTCATTAGCTGCTGGTCTCACCACTCTAATAGTCTTTCTTCAATTTGTGTGGATTTATCTCTTCATTTTCTCTAAAGGTTTCATTTGTACTTACACGATACCTTTGAGAAGTGATGCCAGCAACTGAAAAAAGCCTAAAACTTTAAGTATGCAGTCAGTTTGTCTTGATTTTAAACGAGCAGGTGGATTATCTGGGTTGTTTTGCTCTGGGGGTGCCGTGGAGTACAGAATGTTTCAGTTTATGGTCAATAAATCCACCGACTGCACAGCGTTCTCTGCATCTGGTAAAGAACTTGTCTTACTTTCCCTGTCAGCAGGTATACAGGGCTAGTTGTTGTTTTGGTTTTTCCTCTAATCTACAGTGGAATAGCAGACTAACACAAAAAACATTGCAAATCTGTGGATGTCAGCAGCGGTGATGTGTTGTGGTACCTACAGTCCAACAAGGAAGGAGGCTTATTAGGAAACCTCATTAGGATGCAAGGAGGTAGGAAGAAGTCTGTTCCTCTACCTAAACTCCTGCACACTTTCCTCTGAATAGTCAACTGGAACCATCCAAACATCAAATTTAAGCTGCTGACTCATAATAGACAGTCATGGAAACAATTATTAGACCAGCTGATATCAGACATTTTCCATCGTTTTCTTGATAATAACCAAAATCCCTTCAGTTCTTCCATCGGTAGCTATGGCATTGTTCTGCCAGAAACAGCTTTTAGGATTCCATGTTTTCTTTTCTGTCTGTTTTTGTCCCATGATCCACACAGGAGTTAGTACTGATTCATAACCATTGTTTCTGATGACTGCAGTCATGCATCTTCAGCACACAGCAGCATCACAGCAGCTCATTCCTGCTGCACTAATTCTAACTGATCCACTTCGTGTTTGGGCTTGTGGTTCTCCATTTTGTGTCTGATGATTTCTCACAGGTTTTCAGTTGGATTTAGATCTAGTGATTGAGCAGCCAAGGCTTGGTTCCAATGTTCTGGTTCTCCATCCAGGCTTTAACTGACCTTGTCTTGTTGGAAAATCCAGTCATTGGAGGCAAGAAAGAGTTTTCCAGCTGATGGAAGAAGACTGTTTTCTAGAGTAGTCCTGTACATGACCTGGTTCATTGGCCCTTTTTGCCATATTGTATCTTGTTTTTGTCACTTTCTCTCTTTTGGTCTCATTTTTGTCATTTTCTGTCTCGTTTTTGTCATTTTGTCTCATATTTGTGTTTCATTTTTGTCGTTTTGTATCTCGTCATTTTGTGTCTCATTTTTGGTGTTTTTGTGTCTCGTTTTTGTTATTTTGTTTCTCATTTTTGTCATTTTGTGTCTTGTTTGTGTCGTTTTGTGTTTCGTTTTTGTTTTCTGTCTCATTTTTGTAGTTTTGTGTCTCGTTTTTGTCATTTTGTGTCACGTTTTTGTCATTTTGTATCTCCTTTTTGCCATTTTCTATCTTATTTTTGTCATTTTCTCATTTTTTGTCCCATTTTTGTCATTTTCTGTCTCGTTTTTGCCATTTTGTGTCTCGCTTTTGTCATTTTATGTCTCGCTTTTGTCATTTTTTTTGTCTCATTTTGAACAAGAAATTGAAGAAAACAAGGTTGGCCTAATCATTTTTTCCGTAACTGTATATGAGGTTCCTAACAGCATAATAATGAAGTAGTGGTCTCTTACGGTTGCCAGGTCCAGCGGCGTCTGACCCTCCTGGTTCTTCATGGTGGGGTCGGCTCCATGGGCCAGCAGCAGGGCGCAGAGCTGAGTCCGTCCTTTCTGGGCGGCTTCGTGAAGAGGAGTGAACGCCCACTTATCTGTGGCGTTCACACACGTGTTGTATTTAATCAGCAGGGCGGCGATGTCCACATGCTAGACAGAGGAGAGGAAGAAGAAGCGGTATTGATAGACGGAGAGAACAGGTAGGAGGGAGAAGAAGAAGAAACAGGACATATTTAAAGCCAAGCAGAGGAGAGAGATTAGAAAAAAACATGGCATCAGAGGAGTGAGGAGGTGGTTGGGTGAGAAAGACGACGGCAATAGAAGCGTTTAACACGAGCAAATGTGTGAAGAGTTGGTGAATGAGTGTACGGAAATCGTGATCAGAAAAAATGGAAAATGTGAGCCGCTCTGCAACAGAAGCTGAATTATTAACTCCGTCATGATTCCTGTTTCCCCACCAGTCCTACGTCTCCTTCTTCTCCCTCGTCGTCTGTCCTCGGATCTAGTCGTAGCGTCAAACATAATGTAGCTTGTTTTGAGACGTTTGAGTGTGTACCGTTCAAAACACGGAGCTCATCAAGCTTTCATGCTAACATGTGTTTCATGACTGTCAGGAGCAGAACGCCGACAAGAGCCAAACGAACACACGCAAAGACTCCAGATGAAGGGAAAAATCACATACATGTACTTCTCCAGTGAGTATAATATTGAGAATAAACTGACACAGGAATAGAGTGGAAATAAATGAGGTCTTTACAGTAAGATATTATAAATAGAATATGAGAAACTTGCAGACATTTACTGGGTTGTGAACAGTAAAAAAAAGCAATTTTTCTTATTCATTTCCACCTACATGAATATAATATGTCAAAGTAAACTTGACAAGATTCTCAGTAAAAGTTCACATTTACCAGATATTATGAACATCCTGAAGTTACTTAAGAAAAATAATTTAAATTTCAACAACATTCAGCCTCAGTTTATCATTTCCACATTACAACTTCCAGATCACAGTGTCTACAAAGGAACACAACATTTAGTCACAGCTATCTGGAACTGAACCATAGAGGATTTTACTTTGTGATCAAAATGAAAAGTCAGACAAAAAACATCAAAAACAAGACAAAATATTACAAAATGAGACACAAAATGACAAAAGAACAATGAACAATCTAGTATTTTACTTTAGGATCAAAACAACTTGTCATGGTCTAGAAATGATTTTAAATTTATAGTTTTACTAATTTACAATCTGCAGTTAATTTCTTCTCTATAATTTTTACACTTTGAGGGCTGGATTGGACCCTCTGGTGGACCGCTTTTGGCCCACAGGCCGCATGTTGGACACCCCTGATGTTGAGAAAAGTCAGACTTAAAACAGACAAATAATAAACATATAGCAATGGAAAATAATTCAAGACCCAACAGAACTCAGTTTGGAGTAAAACAAATCATAATTTAAGACATCAAATCTTTATGTTGAAACCAAACAGAATCAACAAATTCTTTTGCTTTGTCGCATTTCAAGCATTAAAATAACTGATTAGAATGAGCTGATCCCAGTAATATCTCATAATCTGTCAAGAATTTAGACTTAAACAGAAATTGCCAACTGTTGGAACTGATCTGAGAACTCAAAGTGAGCAGTGTGAGTAAAATGTGAGTGTTTGTGTGGTGGTCTTACCCCGTAGGAAGCAGCGTTGTGTAAAGGTATCAGCCCTCCTTTGTCCTGCGCGTTCACATCGGCTCCGTGCTCCAGCAGATACTCGGCTACCTCCAGGTTGTTGTATCCGGCTGCAGAGACCACGGAGGAATCACAGCCGGACGGTTAAACAAAGACGCAGTCAGGTAACGGAAGAGAACGTCAGCCTACATCAGCTGCAGCGTGACAACACACACAATCATCTTTTCCTCTTACAAGAAAGTAGATGAAGGCAGAGGGTGCGTGGGCGTGTGTCTAAGTGGTCAGATCTTTGGGAAAAAAAATCCTTCAAAGGGTTTCTCAGCAGTTTCTTAACTTGTAAAGCAGCAGTCTGCAGCATAACAGTTTCCAATTAACCCTCCTGTTGTCCTCATTTACAAGCACTAAAAAATATTGCTTCCTTGCCTGAAAAAATTAAAAAATTCAGCAAAAAAAATCCGCAAATTTATGAAAATTTGTAAAAGCTTCAGGAAGAAAATTCCAATAATTCCTTCAAAGTGTCTCTTAAAAGTTAGATTTTTAAAAAATCCCTCAAATGTGGCAAGAAAATTCTTGTAAATATTTTAAAGAAGTCAGCTGCAGTAAAGGAAGTTGGGACTGAGGTGTTAGACGTCGTCAGTATTTGGGTTGATACTCGCGTACCGCTGCACAAATGGAACTATAAACGCAGACTTTAGTGGTGGCTGTGTTTATTTCTGCACCAAAATGTGCTGCATTGTGATGTTTTTGAGCACTAGATGTCAACCACATTTAAAAAATAATGTGAACTGCCCAAAAAAAATTTATCTGATGTGAGCCATAAAGCTGCAGATGAGCAATAAAACATGGAGGTGACATTAAGGGAGGTCATATTTCATAATAACATGAACTCCTGTACATAAAACAATATGTGTGGAGAATCTTCAGCATGAAAAACAAAGATTCTTAAGGAGCTTTGGAAATGATGTAATTAAAAATCGTTGATAAATTGCTAAGCTGGTCCGGCCACTTGTCAGTCCATGAGGTGATTTTGTATTCAGGACTTTGTGGATGTGTTTACTGCCTTCTTCTTAGCGCTGTGCTAAAATCCAAGGTCGGTTTTTACTGACACACTGGAGTGATTGGCACCAGCAAGTACACCGAGCCCAGAGTCGCTTAAATCCTTAATCGGGGAGTTTTTATGACTTCCTAAAGTGACCTGTGCAGCTTTCTGTTACCTGCGAGGTGCAGCGGAGTGGAGTTGCGTCCTTGCGTGTCCCGACAGTTGATGTTGTCGGGGCTGCACAACTTCTGCACTCTGGCCAGGCAGCCTTTCTTGGCGGCGTCCAGCAACGCAGCGTCTCCTCTGAGCAGGTCCTGGATGTCGGTGTCCCCGTCCTTCACCAGGTCCAGAGGCGTGTTCCCGTCCCGGTTCTTCTTGGTCGGATCTGCTCCGTGCTGGAGAATTAAAGAGACATTTATCCAGTGAGTGAACACGCACTAACATTTAAGAACAAAACGGTGTTTGCAAACAAAACACAGATTAATACATCTGTGAAATGCCAAGAAGCCAGTAAGTGTGATAATAATTAGTGATGTCAGATATCGGCCCGATATCGGCCTAAAAATGTAATGTTGGTCAATATTGTTGTTGTTTTTTTGCTTATTATGAAAACCGATAAAATAACGCAGGGATTTCACCGATATTTACTGACTCATAGAGGGATGGAGAATGTAAACTGTTGTTTGAGACAATTAAAAAGAAAAAAAGGCATAACTATGGCTTTTTTTCCATAACTTAAGTTGAAGTAGTTTTCTTATTTTGCACAGACAGTGTTTCCATCTGAAAGCCTTGTTGCATTTAAGAATGCGTCTAATGCGGCATCACAGTAAAATCAGACATGATGTGTTAATTCCACCACAGGAGATATGTGATGTTACCTAAAATTAGTTAAATCAGGCGTGTCAAACTCATCTTAGTTCAGGTTCCACATTCAGCCCAATTTGATCTCCAGTGGACCAGACCAGTAAAATCACAGCATAAAAATAATAATAATAATATACAAATAACCACAACTCCACATGGTTCCTTTGTTTTAGTGCAAAAATGTATATTCTAAAAATGTTCACATTTAAGGATTTTTTTTTTTTTTTTTTACAAAACATAATGAACAAACTGAAATTTCTGAAGCAAACACACAAAATACATAAACATACAAAAATGAGATGCAAAATGGCAAAAACGAGACAAAAAACAAGACAAATGCCATGAAATAAAACAAAAAACAGACAAAAAATTTGACAAAAAGTTACAAAGGAACAAAAAAACGGACAAACGACAAAAATGAGACAAAAAAATTGCACAAATGAGACCAAAAATGACAAAGGCAAGAAACGAATCAACAAAAAGTTGAACAAAAGAACACAAGTGAGACAAAAAAAAACACAGGACGACACAAACGATACACAAGACAATGAACAAAGCCAAACGGAATTACAAAAACAAGACAAAAAACACAAGCGAGACAAAAAGGAAACACAAAACAACAAAAAACAGAAACAAAACGACAAAAACACAAGACAAACGACAAAAGTCAGACAAAAGACAACAAAAACTACAAAATATTACAAAAATGAGACAAAATGACGAACAATGAACAAGCTAGGATTTTACTTTGTGATCAAAACAACCTGTCATGGTCTAGAAATGATTTTAAATTTATAGTTTTACTAATTTACAATCTGCAGTTAATGTCTTCTCTGGAATTTTCACACTTTGAGGGCCGGATTGGACCCTCTGGAGGACCGCTTTTGGCCCGCGGGCTGCATGTTGAACACCCCTGAATTAAATAGTCCACATAAATCGGTATCGGTTGATACTGGAATCAAAAATTGAGAGTTGGACAATATCGGCATATCGGTTATTGGCAAAAAAGCCAATATCAGACATCCTTAGTAATAATAAATACATGGTTTTAAACTGAATCTTGCCATCCTGCGCTTGAATCTAAAAAAAAAAAAAAAAAAAAAAAAAGTCCCTCAACATCTCAAACCATCCCAACCCCAGTGGAGACGTTTCACTTCAACAAGGAAGAAATGATGACAAGTGACGAGTGAGAAGAGGATGAAGGTAAATCACCAGAGAGCAGAAGAGAGGGAGAAACCGGAGGAGGTAGAGAGGTGAGGACAGGACACCCAGTGGCGTGGAAAACACCAGATACCCCCGGGGGACGAGGGGAAGGCAGACATTTTCATCGCTCAGCTGTCTCCTAGGTTACAGCTTAACTTGTCATTTCATTGTAAGTTTTGAAATCCGCTCATTAAAATTGGATGTTGTGGGACCACTCCCCTGGGTCTCCACTGTTGGTCTGAAACTGTCCGTTAGAAATCTCTCATAGCTTCATCTTTTTCAGACCTGCTAGGATTTTTCTGCCCGGCGTCTTGATTTCTATTATCTCCCGCTGCTTTTTGCAATCACATTCTCACTGTAATTTATCCTCGGTCCGGGAGAATTAGAATATAAATAGTTGGGGATGTTTATATGCAAGCAAAGAAAAAATATTTTACATTGGAACCTGGAAGCAATGATAGGAAATGGATTTCACATTAAATGTAAGTTATGCTAGCAGCTCAGTTACGTTGTTTGTTGTCACATTACTGCCTGAAACTCAATGCTGATATTTAGGCAGCGGGAGTGTTAACATGTTCATTATCTTAGTTTCTATGGGGATGTCGGATATTGGCTTTTTTGCTGATAATGTCCAACTCTGAATTTCCGATTCCGATATCAACCAATAGCGATATATGTGAGCTATTTAACTAATTTTAGGTACCATCACATATCTCCTGTGGTGGAATTAACACATCAGGCCTCATTTTATTGTGATGCTCCATTGGATGCATTCTCAGATGCAATAAGGCTTTCAGATGGAAACGTTGTATGTATGTGTATATATATATATATATATATATATATATATATATATATATATATATATATATATATATATATATATATATATATATATATATATTTGTCTCAAACAACAGTTCACTCTCTCCCTCCCTCTATGAGTAAATGCCGTCGAAATCCAGGCATTATTTTATCAGTTTTCATGATAGGCAAAAAACCCCAATAACGATATTGACCGATATTACATTTTTATGCCAATATTGGGCCGATAATATTGGACATCCCTAGATGGAATGATGTAAAACGTGGGGAAAACGCAACATCTGATACAAATTTTACAGCATTTAACTACTGTTGACTTCGAAAACAAAACATTGGACACATTTGACGTTAGTTTGCCAAAAAAAATGTCAAAAGTTTCACTTAACTTCCACTAGTGGTGATCATGCCAGTTTGTTTTCCATAAATGGTACCTTTTGCATTATTCTACTTTTCTGGCTGACAGTTGTGGTCATTCTTTGGCAATTTTGCTGCAAACTCTCAGCAAGGTCATTATTTTTACAGGCAAATTAAAGCAACTTCTAGCTAATTTTGTGGAAAATATTTGAATTGTTTTCAGAACTTAAGTAGTTTTTATTACAGGTTCAATCTGTCTCAAATCATCAGTTTTTTACAGGCACGTCTTCTTGTCATCGCTTGATTTGTCTAGAAGTTTCACGGCATAAAATATAGATATTTATAAAGATATTTGTGAAATTTGAGCTTGATTTATTCAATACTTCCTCATATATATTTAAACTGCCTGTCAACCCATTTTCACCCTGTGTTTCTGCACATTAAAGATAAAAGTGAAATATTTACTGTTATTTTCTATCATCTTTGATTCAGAATCTGTGATACTGGACAAGTAGTCTCTGTTTATGGGTAAGCTGAAATATGAAAAAAAACATTCATGAAAAGTCCCATCTTTCAGCACATATTAACAAAAAAAATAATAATTCAGAAGTCAACTAGTGATATTTTCTGAACCAAATGTAATAGTGTCACAATATTACAAACAGAACATAGAGAATACATTTAAATATCAAGTAGTAGTGTCAGAAAAATTAAATTATTTTCATGTTTCAACTCACCCATAATCATAATCAGAGACTATTTGATCTACCTGTCCAATATAGCAGATTCTGAATCAATGATATGGTGAAATTTTCAGGCTTTTATCTGTAATAGTTCCTGAGATACTGTCGTTCAAACATAGCCTCAAATTTTAATGCGTGAAAGTTAGTAAAAAGTGTTAAATCTCAAAGTATTTGATCCATCAATCTAAAATTTCACACCTAGTGTTATAAATGTCCATAGTTTCCTGTTAAAAAAAATAAAACTGAAGGCATATCAGAGATGTTTGAGCAGAAGGTCTCTGATGATTTGAGATTTAATGACCCTAAAGTAAGATTTTATAAGTTGAACTTGCTTATTTGGTAGTTGCTGGGTTGGTTTGCTCCTCCCACAGTCCAAAGACATTCATTCTAGGTTAAATGGTGATTTCTAATTGGCCATAAGTGTAAATGTGAGCATGAATGATTGTCTCTTTTGACCCTGCAGTGGACTGACGATCTGTCCGTGACCTTCAGAGGGACAAAGTGTATAAATGATGATGGATGAGGGTTTTTCACAAAGCTAAATGTTCACTGTGAGTTTACATTTTCAAAAGTGAACTACAACTGTCTACCAGAATCTAAATGTTGGTCGGGGAGACATTGCACTCAAAACCTCAAATATGAACCACATGGTGGCGCTACAGGAGCAGTCAGAATCACCAAAGTCTTTAGAGTTCACCCTCTGGAAAATATGAATGTCTGTACAAAGTTTCACAGCAACATATCAAATAGTTCTGAGGTTTTTCAGTCTAGAATAAAGTGTTTCTGTCCATAGAGGTCTGTTAGTAGCAGGATTAAGGAACAGAGGAACAGAGGAGCTGGATATTCAGTGTAAACACTGAGTGCCATCATGATTGAAAGACTAGAAGAAAGCCACCTCAAGAAACTCTTCACAGACAGAAACTCCAAACAGGAAAAAGTCACACTGCTTAATTAACAATCGGTCTCTTGCCAGATGATGAGACGTCACACCCAGAGATTCAGAAGTCATTCAAGTTCACACATTTCACGCTGAGTGCTAATAAGACAGATTGTACTTCAGTTGAGTAGAAATTCATTATGCTCTTACACGTCTTCCCGAACAAAGAAAATGCTAATCTGTATTTTGTAAGCTCCTCATAGATGATCAGGGCGCAGGGAGCGAATGCAGCAGAGATTTATTCCGAGCACAAATCCGACACAAAAACGGGACAATAGGAAGTTGACAACAAACAGAGGAGACAAAGGAAAACCTACCGCTGAACTTATTCAAAACCAGGGAACAGTTGCATCCTGAGGCCATGGCAGATTAACAGCAAAGTGTGAGAACACACTCTGCTACTTCCATGCACGAATTCCACGTCGGAGGCGGAAACAAGGACACAAGAATCACAATCGCTCGCTTAAAATCCAACCAAAATTCAGAGAATATTCTGACCAGAGTGGACAAATGCCAAACCAGCCCACCACTGTGGACAATCAATCATCAGTCTATGTCTCTAACCTTTGCCTCCAGACCTCTGATTGGAAGAACCGATTGATCAGTCAAAGTGTGGCCTGAGGGAGCTGCTGATATCTGACAGTTGTTTTGGGAGCACTGACTGGAATTTACCTCCATGTAAAGCTCACACACTGACCCCGAGGGAGACATTTTATCTTAGTGGATATGTAATGATACAGCTAATTATAGAACTAACATATCTTATAGGCCAAGTTCTCATCACTGAGTTTACAGTAGAAAAGGATGAACAGTTACTTCTACTAAACTCCCACTAAAGTCCTATTCACACGGGATTAGTCTCACCTCGGGACCACTGTTCCCTCTAAGCTGTGCACGTGCGCAATTGCGCACTGCTGACATGCTCTCCGCGCACACTACTGCGCTGCGCACACAAAAAAAAAATCCAACCTAAATTGTAAATAAAATAAACACGTAACAATTCATTCTGTGCTATTTTTCAGTATGAGTCAGTGAGTGACCGGTGACTGGCTGCTGCAGCCAATGATGCGATTCACATACATATTTACCATAGACTGTATATAATGGTATTTAAGCAGCTAATCAACGTCATCTCCAAAGTTCTGCTGGGCCAGCTCAGCTTCCCCTCAGAAGAAGTGCTGCCACCTGCCAGATGAAGGAGCCTTTTGAGAGGCAGCTGGCATCGTGATTGGACTGTACTTTGGTCTGTTCCAATCCAGCTTCAGCTCCAGAGACGGCAGGCGGGACGAGTCAACGGAGGCCGGATGGACGAAGACATGCAGCTGAGTACAATCCAGAAAACAACAGAGGAGGAGTGCAGTGGCCCAGGACCAGAACAACCAGAGTAGCATGGTATGTCTGTTAGAAAACATCATAGTATAGCCTTTGGTATGAAAAAACGCCGTCATTTACATCATATATTGTACAAATAACAAGTCAAAGGAAAGAGACATACATTGTAGAATTGTAGTAATTGTGGACTGACGGATTTACTGACTATTGGTATTTTATTTTTACTGATTTACGGTAATAAATACATTTAAAAATGGTGCTACTTTGGCTCTGAACCTTTATCTACCTGTGGTCGCTCTGTCTTCTGGAGTGATTTGATTGGTTATACGTAACGAATAAAACTCCTTTAACTTAACATCTGTAAACAAAACAAAAACATATCAACAAAGTTTTCTGTTAGAGTTTGTGTTCTTCTAAGTTTAACTCCAAGATTTTAAATACTTTCATTTACTGCAAATGAATATCTACTCCAAATGTCTCACTAATAATCATTATCAGCCTTAAAGACCCACAAAAACACCCCTCTATACTCCACCACACTTAGTACAGTCCGGTTCCCCCTTCTATAAATCTGCTTGGAATCTTCCACTTCCTGTTTGTCAAAGTGGCCTTCTACCTGGACAGGTTTTGTTGGAGCTCATGCAACAAACATTTTGGGTAACTGCACTTTAATATGGATGGATGACACTGAATTAGAGTCTGTTTTAATGAGACTGAGTTAAGATGTGGAGCTCTGTCATTAAATAGTAAATTATTTCTCAGAATTCACAGAGAAAAGTCTGAAATGTTTGCTAGGTTAGCGTCCCACATGTTCTTTGGCTCAGCTAAAGCTAACTCTCTCAAACTTCAGGATCTCTTGGGTTGCTTGTTGTTAAAATATCTTGCTAGAGGTGCTGAAGCTCAGAAAGTCTGAGATGTTTGTTCAAAATAAGCTCATTCTCAAGTCTTATCTGAACTGTCCTCTTTTGTTTGAACTTTCCCTAAACTTAGGAGTTAATGACAGAGCAGCACATCCAGACTCAGTCTCATTATGTAGAGATTAAACTTCAGTGTCATTCATTGATGTTAAAGTGCAGTTTTTCAAATGTTTGTTGCACAATGTGAAGAGAAAGCTCCAGAGGATGAATATCACACATTTACGTTGGAAATAAATGTCCTTTAATTAGACATTGTCATGCAAAAGTTGGATTTCCCTTTAATGATGTTCAAATCTTTGTTGAGTGTTTTGTTGATGTTGGTTTCTAAATGTTTTTTGACACTCGGCCCCAAAGATTAAAACCTTCGACGGCTCACAAGCTGCAACAATTCACACATTATCAACTATTTTTCTGACTAAACTAAGATAAAAAGTGAAAAACTGCCTGATTCGTGTATCATGAATGTAAATCTTTTTAGTTTTTATGACAGTAAACTGAATATATTTGGGTTTTACATTTTATAAACCAAAAGAAGAAATGAATTACTGGAGAAAACAATCAACAGATTAATGGACAAAGAAAATGTGTTTTCAAACATATATGGCTGAATTACTCCAACATTACAAGATACATACAATTTCAATTCAATTTTATTTATATAATGCCAATTACAGGTCAAATTGTCTCAAGATGCTTTATTTTTATATTTTTTGTCATATTTAAAATATGACAAAGTAAGAAATTCAAACCTCTTGACTTATCCAATTTATTATTTAGTTTTTAAGAGACTAATTGACAATTAAAATAACTTTCTCCACTAAAACTAATAAACATGAGGTCAAATAGAAGGAACAGTTTTAAATACTGCAGTCCCACGATGACAAGAATAAAGTTTGTCAACAAAAACTAAATCTGCTGGTGGATTCCATGAAAGTCCTAATAAAGGATAATAAAGTGTGATACTAAAGGTTTGTGGTGCTAAAAATCTCCCAAGTAAAGATATGAAGTTAAACATCCGAATGGAGGTTGATAAAAGTTGACGTCCCTTCATTTCTCTGGAGCGACTCCATGGATTTTATGGATGGTGGTTAAAGACCTGCACTTCTAGTCGTCTTCCTTCTAGTCACTGTAAAAAGTCAGTCCATCCTGGCCGACTTCAACACCTCTTCATGACAAGTTGTTCTGCCTCCGACCTGGTGGAAACTCCAGAAAGTCGGGAAAACCTGTGGAGACTCGAAGAACTCGTGGAGACTCGAAGAACTCGTGGGGCGGGGGAAGGTGTGGTGGGTGGTGGGGGAGTAGAGGCGGGAGGCCGCCACCCATCTCCCCACCTACTCTCCGCCCTGACTCCACCCAGACTCCGCCTTGGCCCTGCCCATGTGGTGACTTCAGTAACTACGATGTCAAAGGGACGACGAATTTATTTCTTTTTGTCTGATCTGTAGCTCAGTGAGTTAAGGATTTGCCTATGGAGCTGCAGGTCGCCGGTTCAAGACCAGACACTTCTTAAATTTTCTCAAAATCCTGACAAAGACAAAGAAAGAAAATTGCCAGTGGCGGGTCTTGAACCTGCGACCTTCCGCTTGGTAGTCTGTCTTCTTATCCTCCTGAGCTACTCGCTCAGATACAAATTCTTCTTTTTTTTGCGCATTTATCATCTATTTTTTGTCATTTTCGAGTTTTTTTTTAACTTGAGTCTCGACTCGACCGTTTTTCTCAGGAGGCTGGACTTCAGCCTTTGTGCTGGAGGGTGGAACCCTCAGTTCCAAGACTTTCCAAAGCCTCCACACCTCCCGAGTCCTCAGGACCTGAGCTTTCACACAGTCTGAGGGCTGAAATTTTCTAAGTCCCACAGTAGTTCTCTGTTAGTTTGAACCATCAGACAGTCTGAGGGTTGAAATTTTAGAAGTTTCTCAGTACTTCTCTGTTAGTTTGAACCTTCAGACAGTCTGAGGACTGAAATCTTAAGAGTTACTCAGTACTTCTCTGTTAGTTTGAACCTTGAGACAGTCTGAGGACTGAAATTTTAAAAGTTTCTCAGTACTTCTCTGTTAGTTTGAACTTTATAGTTAACAGAAGCCTTAAAACTTGTGACCACGAGTCTTGATTTCACATTTAGACCATCGATCCAAGTTCTTCTCAGACCTTCACCTGTGGGTTTTTAGAAATCCTGAACAAACTTTGATTCTCTTCACTGAACAGTAAAGTTTGTGGAGATCAGAAGGTAACATTAGTTTGATCAATGCCTTCAACTACTAGTAGACTTTATCTGGAAATCAGTTTTCTGAAATGAGTTCTTAGTAACTCTGTCCACAATCAAACCAAGAACATAGAAAGAGGAAATGTTTGAAGAAACAACTTGATGTTTTCATTTCAGACTAGAAAACACTTTAAGGCTTTTATCTGTTTTTGCTCTTTTGATCATTTTGTTGTTTCTTCTGTTTAATTTGATCTTCTAAAGTTTAACTGGTGCCCTTTCAAAGGTTTTATATTTAGTTTGATTCTTCTTAAATGTTTAGTTTTGCTCTTTTCTCACCTTTTATTCTGTTCTAATGTCTGATCTGATTTCGAAATGTTTTGTCTTTTTAATGTTTAATTGTTCTTTTTTCAAATGTTTTATCGGCTTGTTTGAAAAATTTCCTTTTCTTTCCCAATGTTTAATTTTTCGATTAAATCTTTAAGGTTTTTCTTTTTAAATGTTTTACCACCTTTTAATGATTAATTTTCTTTTTTAATGCTTCATTGTATTTTCTGTTTAATTCCTATTTAAAGTTTTATTGTCTTTAAGATTTAATTTTCTAATTAAACATTTAATTTTTTAATTAAATGTTTTGACTTTTAAAGGTTTAATAATCTAATTAAATGTTTTGTATTTTTCTAAATGTGTAATATTCTTGTTTAATTGTATTTTTTAAATGTTTAATTATCTAAAATATTTCATCTTTAATGTTTCACATTTTTGTTTAAAAATTTTTGTTTAATTTCATAATTACATGCTTTGTATCTTCTGTTTAATTATCTAATTAAATATTTTGTCTCATAATTTAATTATATTTAATGTTTAATTTTCTTTTTAAAAGTTGTATTATATTAAATGTTTTTTTCCCTTTGATTTAATTGCTTTTTTACTGTAGTTTATTTCTTTAATCTTTTTTTCTGTCAAGATTTTAACCCCAACCTTAAAAATGAAACAAACCCTTAAATCACAATGAAAATACTTCTGTTGTTACAATCATGAGTTAGTCAATTATTCAGTTTATCAATTCAACTTTATTTGTTTAGCACTTTTCACACAGATGACAAAACTAAACAAGCAAACAGAAAAAAATATGCTGAAACTATGATTAAAACTCAAACAGATTTTAAAAACATATTTAACATGGTAATAAAATCTGTTGTGTCCAGGGGATGGAAGGAATTCATTGAAGTCTTCTTGGGCTCACATGTGAAATCATTTAACATATAAACTTGCTATTCAGTCTAAGGAAACTGGAAACTGCAGAGCGACAGAAGAACCAACAATATCTCCCGTTTTCTCCTTTAATGAGTCGACTCTTGTGCTTTCAGACCAAAGAACTACAGACTCTTCACAACCTGCTCAAACTCTTGGTACAGGACCTCACGACACAGGTCAAGAAGGTTTCCATCTCATTTCTACTCTGAAGCTCACCTTCTCCTGCTCAAACTGCTGACAAATGTTTCTGCTGCTCTAAAGTCTGCTCTCCAGAACTTCCTAAAAACTCTCAAAGTCTCTTCTGCTGCAGGTTGCTTTGTACAACTGTTCCAGAAAACCTCACTAAACCACATGGAGGGGCATCAAGATAGTCGTCTAAATGAAACCGTACAAAAACCAAACTAGCACAACCCAAACACTAAAGTCTCCTGCAGCCTACCAGAGAACCTCTGAGAACAGAGAATCAGGACAGGAACTCTTACCTTCTGGACAACCAACGTTGGTTCACAAACAAGAATACAGAATGTGTCTGACCAAAAAACCTCTGAAGACTCACTACAGCCAAGATAAAGACACAACTCAGCTGAACCAAATCCACTAATCACTTCACACATTAACACCACGTGTTAACTGTGGCTAAAGAACCTCATTTACCAAGACAACTATCCAGTACAAACCCCTAAAACACACCAAGAAACACATTAAAGTCTATTTTACTGCTGGAAGCTGCAAGCCAACACCTAAAGAACACACTAAAGCAACGGAACCAAACCCAGTTCACTGGTGAAGAGAAGCAGAGGAAATGTTTGTCTGCAGCTAAATAAAGCAGGAAGACACTGAGCTGCTCAGGTGTTCCTGATAACACCAAGCAGCCACCTGGACAGCCAATAGGAACACAGCTTCCTGGAAGTCCAGAGGGCGGGGTTAGTGAAGGAAATTTAGTTTAAAGTTGAAGCAGAAAGTTAACAAAGAAAGTTGAAAACCACCTTCTGATCCCTGAAATCTCTGAGTTTTCACACAAAGAACACCTGAACATGTCAAACTGGTTCCATAGTAGAACCATCATTGTAAAAACGTCATAGTATGGTGTGTTGCTCAAAAAACATTAGGATCCGGCTGTCAGGGGACAAACATGTAAGAAACATGAGAACAGAGAGAACCCAACCAGTAGGTCACAGTTTATCATCATCTAATCATCTCCTGAAGTCCATATGGTGAGAGACATCAGTATCTGGTTGTTCATTTACCAGAGGATGCTTATAATCATGCTGATGTGGTCTGTACTCTACAGTATTTTAGTGACTCAATAAATGCCAAAGTTGTTTTTTTTTTATGCTTTTTAGTTTTTAATAAACATTTAAGAGTCTATATGTAAGCAATAAATGGCCTTTGTCTATCTTAAGAAAAATTCACTCAGAACTCTGATATGTTAACAGTACTAAATAAATCAATAAATACATGCATACACACAAAAATAAATTACTACATTAACTGTGTTAAGATTTAGATTAAAAAAAAGTTTATGTTTTTGCAGAATCCAGTATTGCTCACTGGTTGGTCATTACATTTTGTTAGTTTGATTTCATTGTTTAAAATGATGCCAGCTCTTTTCAGACAGAATCTGTGATAATAAAACAATACAAAATTTTTAGTTCCGTGTTAATAAAGCACTTAAAGCTTTAAGTATGGCTAAATGCTTTTTTCAAAATTAAATATACCACTCCTTAGGTGGTAGTGGCCCCAAGTTCAGTAAAGTTGGAAAGATATTCACAGATTCAGACTTCCAGCATCAATAACTCATTAGATATAGGTTGTCAAAACATAAACGGTGCCTCTTTCCCATTGTTGCAAGGCAGACAATGTGCTACAAGCCCAGTTTTATCAAAAGTAGCTGTCTTTCAAGCTACAGGAATAACATTGGTGTCTATGGAGTGAACAGGGTCCGTCTGCAATTTGCAAAACCGCTGCAACAGTAAAGAGAGACAAATATTCAGTAACTTCACTCTTATACATTGTAGTGTCACTAAAATCACTGCAGCCTTCAACTGGCTCCTGTTGACAAAGTGTTTTAACAGAAATGTAAATGCTGTAATTTGATTCTTTTAATGAACCATGTAACTTGAATGGATGTGATGCTGGTGTGACCACAGTGCACACGTCTGATGTTGTTCACAGTGGTCCAAGGGACGCTCAGGGAGTTTGTGTGTTTGCTCACACTCAGGAAAAATTAGAGGGAACATTGCTCGGGACCAGTGGTGATTTGTAATAACTGCGGAGGATGACTGTGATCTTAATCTCGTGCGAATGCGGCGTTTCGGTAATTTGTAAAGTAAAAATTCCCTCGCAAATTACAGACTATAGTTTGCCAAACTCTGACATCCTGTGATAATACTAGTCCCGTACGAATCTGCATCTCAGTGACTGGGGGGTACTTTAGTTTTTTTATTGGGTGCCTTTTTCTACCTCTTTCCTGGTTGAATTAGGGAGGCTGTGGTGGAAATTATTGACAGCATTTTAGGTGCAAATGCAGGAGTAGGCCAAAAAATTACGCAAATGACACAAACGACACCAAAAATGACAAAAGCGAGAAACAAAATGACAAAAAACACAAGCAAGACAAAAAAAATACTAAGCGACACAAATGATGCATAAAATAACAAATAAAGCAAAACACAAAATGAAAAAAGTCAGACAAAAAAGACATAAAACAACAAAAACGAAACAAAATATTACAAAAATGAGACATAAAACAAAAAAAGAACAATGAGTAATCTAGTATTTTATTTTGTGATCTAAACAACTTGTCATGGTCTAGAAATTATTTTAAATTTATAATTTTACTAATTCACAATCTGCAGTTAATGTCTTCTCTGTAATTTTTACACTTTGAGGCCTGGATTGGACCCTCTGGAGGGCCGCTTTTGGCCCGCGGGCCGTATGTTTGACACCCCTGCTCTAGAGTAAGTACTTCTACAGGGCTTTTCTACCTTAGTGGTACTCAAAGAGCTTAACATTGTGTTTCTCATTCACACATTTACACAACATTTGTGACAGAGTCGTCATGGAAGGTGCTCGTCTCGGGAGCAACTTCAGGTTCGGTATCTTGACATTTCTACATGTGGAGGAGTGGGGGATTGAACCACCAACCTTGGGTTTAGCCGACAATCCTGTGACTGAACTTGTAGTACTTGTTGAATCTTTCACCGCACTGCGTCTTGTTGGCAACTCTAGGAACCAGTGGTAATGTAGCCTGAACAATCCAAGAAGGTGAAACGTCTTCAAAGACTCAAAAGAGAACTCCAGTTCCAAGGATTACCCTGACCTGGATGACTGAGGATCTGCATACAGACTGAATAATGCTTCAGCTCTCTCCTTCCTGCTTCCATTCTCCTGCTTCCATCCACCCCGCCTCATATCCTGCGGCAGTCGTGCATCATCACCCGCTTCAATTTAACCGGAGTGGTTGTACACAATGATGACAAGCTTCTCTAACAGTTTTCTATCATCTTTTTCAAACTCTGTAGAATGGCTGCTCGATTTAAGCGAACACTTTGGAGCCTTTAGGGCACATATCTACTGTCTGCCAACTCCTTACCCTTTCCCCACAACGCTGAAACAATTTCACGGCAAATGGAAAAAAATGGAAGAGAAGATTTCCACTGATCGTTTCTGGAACAAGAGTCAGAAGGGGCATGTGTATGAAATCCACATCAGATTACAGATTGTGAGTTAAGATTTTAGAACATGTAGATTTGGATTCTGCATGATATTTTACATATAGTTTGACATCAAAACCAAGCAAATCCCAGTACAAGATCTTACTGTCAAAAAGGAGCTGTTTTATTTTGTGAGGCTACTGTTCTTTTATGAAAAATCACCCAATAGTCGACACACAGGTCGAACACAATGATTGATTCTGATTTCTGCAGTTAAACTGCCCGACTATAGAGGAAACTGAAGCTACTGAACCACGGTTGTACAGTCATGGAAAAAATGATCAGATCGCCCTTGTTTTCTTCAATTTCTTGTTCATTTTAATGCCTGGTACCACTAAAGGTACATTTGTTTGGACAAATATAATGATACAAACAAAAATAGCTAATAAGAGTTTAATTTCAGAGCTGATGTCATTTTCCGTGGTTTTCTTGATAATAAACCAAAGTCACTTCAGTTCTTCCATCAATAGCTATGGCATTGATTCTCTGCCCAAAAACAGCTTTTAGGATTCCATGTTTTCTTTTCTGTCTGTTTTAGTCCCCATGATCCACACAGGAGTTAGTACTGAGTCATCAACCATTGTTTCTGATGACTGCATCCATGCATCTTGGCTGCCTCTCCACCAGCTTCTAACGTTGTTTCTGCTGTCACAGCATGCCCATTCCTGTTGCCACTAATTCTAAACTACACCTGCTTTGTTTTTGGGCTTGTGGGTTCTCCATTTTGAGTTTGATGGTTTTCCACAGGTTGTCAGTTGGATTTAGATCTGATGATTGAGCAAGCCAAGGCAATGGTTCCCAAAGTTCTGGTTCTCCATCCAGGCTTTAACCTGACCTTGCCATGTGGTAAGGGGCATTGTCCTTGTTGGAAAAATCCAGTCATTGGAGCAGGAAAGAGTTTTCCAGCTGATGGAAGAAGACTGTTTCCAAGAGTACCCCCAAACATGACCTGGTTCATTGGCCCTGTTCCACCCAGACTGAAACTACCCCAGATGGTCACTGATCCACCCCCATGTTTTACTGTAGGTGCAGACAGTCTGGTTTGTAGCTTCTCCAGGTTTCCTCCTAACCAGTAAGTTGGCTGGAGTGGACATCAACTGAAACCTGGATTCATCCCTGAAGAGAACCTTAGTCCAATCATCAACAGTCCAATCCTTGTGATCCCAGCAAAGAGTAACTGGCTTTCCTCTGCCTTTCCTTGATGAAGGACTTCTTCCTGTCCTATGTGACTTCAGACCAGCTTCAACAAGTTGCTTTCCAACTGTCCTTCCTGAACAAATCACATTTCTCCACAGTGTCCACTCATTTTTAAGGTCCCTGGAGGTCAGAGGACAATCCCTGACAGGAAGGGATGAGTGACGGTCATCTGGTGGGTAGAAAGATGTTTCCTGACCAGCTAGCAGTTTGGTAGAACCATGTTGGGCTTGTTTTTTCTTGGTGTAATGAACGGCTGTCTTGGAGATCTTCAGGTTTTTTGCTACCTGTCTCTCACTCATACCAATTTCCAGCAGTGCCAAGATGGCTGCCTTTGCGGCTTCACATAATTCTTTAGTTTTAGGCGTTATGTGAGAGCTGACAACTTCTGAGTTGTGCTACGGCTTGAATGTCAGCAGGAAACCACTCTAGACCTTTGCATGTGCTGCTGATGACATGAAATGTCCTCTTATATATCCTGGAATACAATGAAGCTGAAGCATGTCAGATGGGACATAAAATATGATGGAATCAGCTGCATTTAAAGTCGTGTTCATTGTATTTTTCAGGTAATATACCTTTAGTGGTACCAGGCATTGAAATGAACAAGAAATTGAAGAAAACAAGGGTGGTCTAATCATTTTTTCCATGACTGTATGTCTCCATCAACTGGTAAAGCTGCAGCTTATATCCATGTCTGTAGAGGATTGATCTTTGACCTTTTAGATATAAAATGTCATCACCATGTCATTACCATTTTATCCTATTAGACATTTGGATAAATTCTTGAGTTATATTTTTAGCCATTAGTTCACAAAGACCCTTATTTGTAGTGTTAGTTTTAGGCCATTTTTGTGCCTTTTTTGAGAGCTATAATGAAGAGAGACTGGACTTATCTGGAGAATAAAAGCATTGGAATGACATGCAGAAGGTCATGTGGTTGCCCCTGGCTTTAACCTTCAACGATCAAATTCTAATCACTTCACACTCGAGTCCAAAAGGAAGTCTCTGCCAAATTTTAAGAAACTGTCTCCAAGTGTTGAAGAGATATCACGCTCACAAGGATGGGACAACCTGGAAGCAGAACACCTCCAGTCTAAGGCCCCAAAAAAACGCCTTACTATACTATGTCGAAAAAAAATGCGATTTTTCGGACGTTGTAAAAATGTGCCATATAAAGAAATAATGTAAAGGAGGGTGTGAAAAACACTCCAGAAAGGTTTTCTGTGCAAAAAAAATCATCATGAATTTTGGCGCCAAAAAAACGCCTTACTATACTATGTCGAAAAAAAATTCGATTTTTCGACATGTTGTAAAAACGTGCCATATGATGAAATAATGTAAAGGAGAGAGCGTGAAAAACACTCCAGGAAGGTTTTCTGTGCAAAAAAAATCATCATGAATTTTGGCGCCAAAAAAACGCCTTACTATACTATGTCGAAAAAAAAATGCGATTTTTCGAACATGTTGTAAAAACGTGCCATATGATTGAAATAATTTAAAGGAGAGCGTGAAAAGACACTCCAGGAAGGTTTTCTGTGCAAAAAGAATCATCATGAATTTTGGCGCCAAAAAAAGAGCCTTACTATACTATGTCGAAAAAAAATACATTTTTCGAACATGTTGGTAAAAACGTGCCATATGATGAAATAATGTAAAGGAGATGCGTGAAAAACACTCCAGAAAGGTTTTCTGTGCAAAGAAAAAATCATCATGAATTTTGCGCCAAAAAAACGCCTTACTATACTATGTCGAAAAAATCTGTGGATGTTCTCAGTCATCCAGGTCATGATAAGTCTCAAGAAAGCATAAGTTATGGCAACTGGACTAACCTCGTGTGAGTCGAAAACGTTTCACCTCTCATCCAAGAGGCTTCTTCAGTTCTGAAAGCCTGGTGGGGAGTACCAGATATTTATCCACCAGGAGGGTGGTGGCAAAAACAAGTGGACAAAGACCCGAAACCAACAGACTCGTTAGGTGTTAATGTGAGTCGTTAGCCTTTGATGGGCGGTCGTTACCCCTCCCAGCCCTCTAGGAGGGTGGTTGGGGGTCACCTGACTGCAAGTGGGACAGATGGCTGCACCTCCTTGGGAGGGCTCTAAGAACGGCGTTGTAAGTGGGAGACAAGTGGTGTCTGAGGCCCCCTCCTCTGTTCAAAGATGGCCGTTCTAGTTTGACATGAATGGCTTCTTTTACCCCTCTCTCAAACCATCTGTCCTCTCTGGCTAGAATGCGCACCTTGTGGTCATCAAAGGAGTGCCCCTTCTCCTTGAGGTGGAGGTGGACTGCTGAGTCCTGGCCTGTGGTCGTGGCCCTCCTGTGTTGTGCCATGCGCTTGTGTAATGGCTGCTTAGTCTCTCCAATGTACAGGTCAGAGCATTCCTCATTGCACTGCACTGCGTACACCACATTGCTCTGTTTCTCCCTTGGAATTTTGTCCTTGGGATGGACCAGCTTTTGCCTCAGAGTGTTGCTGGGCTTGAAGTGTACTGGGATCTGGTGGGTGTTAAAGATCCTCCTGAGTTTCTCTGAAATTCCTGCCACATAGGGGATGACAATGTTGTTTCTCTTTTTGTGGTCCTCGTCTTTCTTATCCTCCCTGCGCTTTTTTGCTGTTTTGATAAAAGCCCAGTTTGGATAGCCCACAAGTTTGAAGAGCAGAGTGAATATGTTTGTGTTCCCTTCTTTTTCCATCCGCTTCTGATGGGATGTTCTGTGCTCTGTGCTTTAAGGTACGGATCACCCCCAACTTGTGTTCTAGTGGGTGGTGTGAATCAAACAGGAGGTACTGGTCTGTGTGAGTGGGTTTTCTGTAGACCCCAATGTTGAGTTCCCCATTGGTTTCAATGCGTACCACGCAATCTAGAAACGCCAGACAGTTGTCTTGGACATCCTCTCTTGTGAACTTGATGTTTTTATCCACCGAGTTGAGGTGTTCTGTGAAAGGTTCGACCTCACCCTTCCTGATGGTGACCCATGTGTCATCCACATATCTGAACCAGTGCCTCGGGGAGTGGCCACTGAATGTTCTCAGTGCCACAATCTCCATTTCTTCCATGTACAGGTTAGCTACAATGGGGGATACAGGGGATCCCATGGCACAGCCGTGTTTTTGCCTGTAGAAACCGTTGTTGTATGGAAATAAGTGGTGCTGAGGCAAAGGTTAAGGAGGTCACACACCTGTTCGGGGGAGAGGTTGGTCCTCTCAGACAGAGAGTTGTCAAGCAGCAGTTTTCTCTTTACTGTCTGTATTGCATCTCCAGTGGGAATGCAAGTAAAAAGCGAAGTCACGTCATATGAAACCATAGTTTCCTCAGGGTCTAAGCTGATTTTTCTGACCTTGTTTGTAAAGTCCATCGAGTTCCTTATGTGGTGGGGGGTGTCCCCCACCAATGGGGAAAGGATGGTGGCAAGATACTTAGCAATGTTGTATGTCACAGAGTTGATGCTGCTTACAATTGGTCTCAGAGGGGCGCCCTCTGTGAATTTTTGGCAGCCCGTATATGCAAGGGATAGCATCGCCTGGATAGAGTTTGTAGTACAGGGCCCGGTCGATGATCTGACCTTTCTCCAGTTTTTGCAGGCAGTTAACCACTTTGAGTTTGTAGGTGTTGGTGGGGTCTCGTTTTAGGGTCTCATAAGTTGCTGAGTCACATAGGAGGCTGCTGACCTTTGAGTGATAGTCAGCTGTGTTAAGGATAACAGTACATCTCCCCTTATCTGCAGGTAGGATTGTGATGTTGGGATCCTTCTGCAGAGTTATCAGTGCCCGTTTCTCCTGTGCGGAGATGTTGGACGGGGGTAACTTGGCACTGGTGTGTGCTGCAAAGTTCAGTCCTTTGGCAAGGACCCCCCGCTCGGCTGGAGTGAGCTCTCTGTCTGACAAATTCTTAACCCATTTGTCATAGGTGTCCAGTTCCGCTGTTTTGCTCTGTGTGGCCGCCTGGGAAGGACTGCCGCCAGTCCTTCCTTCAGAGCTCTGTATTTTGGCCCATTCTTGTTCAGACAGAGAGCTCACTCCAGCCGAGCGGGGGGTCCTTGCCAAAGGACTGAACTTTGCAGTCACACCAGATGAGTTACCGGTGGTGGACTTGGTGACGGCCACAGAATCGGCCATTAGGAACAATAGGTTGTCAGAGACAGAGGCGGAACAGATCAGGCTTAAGGTGTCGGCAGCACTCTCCAGTGCCAAGTTACCCCCGTCCAACATCTCCGCACAGGAGAAACGGGCACTGATAACTCTGCAGAAGGATCCCAACATCACAATCCTACCTGCAGATAAGGGGAGATGTACTGTTATCCTTAACACAGCTGACTATCACTCAAAGGTCAGCAGCCTCCTATGTGACTCAGCAACTTATGAGACCCTAAAACGAGACCCCACCAACACCTACAAACTCAAAGTGGTTAACTGCCTGCAAAAACTGGAGAAAGGTCAGATCATCGACCGGGCCCTGTACTACAAACTCTATCCAGGCGATGCTATCCCTTGCATATACGGGCTGCCAAAAATTCACAAAGAGGGCGCCCCTCTGAGACCAATTGTAAGCAGCATCAACTCTGTGACATACAACATTGCTAAGTATCTTGCCACCATCCTTTCCCCATTGGTGGGGGACACCCCCCACCACATAAGGAACTCGATGGACTTTACAAACAAGGTCAGAAAAATCAGCTTAGACCCTGAGGAAACTATGGTTTCATATGACGTGACTTCGCTTTTTACTTGCATTCCCACTGGAGATGCAATACAGACAGTAAAGAGAAAACTGTTGCTTGACAACTCTCTGTCTGAGAGGACCAACCTCTCCCCCGAACAGGTGTGTGACCTCCTTAACCTTTGCCTCAGCACCACTTATTTCCAGTACAACAATGGTTTCTACAGGCAAAAACACGGCTGTGCCATGGGATCCCCTGTATCCCCCATTGTAGCTAACCTGTACATGGAAGAAATGGAGATTGTGGCACTGAGAACATTCAGTGGCCACTCCCCGAGGCACTGGTTCAGATATGTGGATGACACATGGGTCACCATCAGGAAGGGTGAGGTCGAACCTTTCACAGAACACCTCAACTCGGTGGATAAAAACATCAAGTTCACAAGAGAGGATGTCCAAGACAACTGTCTGGCGTTTCTAGATTGCGTGGTACGCATTGAAACCAATGGGGAACTCAACATTGAGGTCTACAGAAAACCCACTCACACAGACCAGTACCTCCTGTTTGATTCACACCACCCACTAGAACACAAGTTGGGGGTGATCCGTACCTTAAAGCACAGAGCACAGAACATCCCATCAGAAGCGGATGGAAAAAGAAGGGAACACAAACATATTCACTCTGCTCTTCAAACTTGTGGCTATCCAAACTGGGCTTTTATCAAAACAGCAAAAAAGCGCAGGGAGGATAAGAAAGACGAGGACCACAAAAAGAGAAACAACATTGTCATCCCCTATGTGGCAGGAATTTCAGAGAAACTCAGGAGGATCTTTAACACCCACCAGATCCCAGTACACTTCAAGCCCAGCAACACTCTGAGGCAAAAGCTGGTCCATCCCAAGGACAAAATTCCAAGGGAGAAACAGAGCAATGTGGTGTACGCAGTGCAGTGCAATGAGGAATGCTCTGACCTGTACATTGGAGAGACTAAGCAGCCATTACACAAGCGCATGGCACAACACAGGAGGGCCACGACCACAGGCCAGGACTCAGCAGTCCACCTCCACCTCAAGGAGAAGGGGCACTCCTTTGATGACCACAAGGTGCGCATTCTAGCCAGAGAGGACAGATGGTTTGAGAGAGGGGTAAAAGAAGCCATTCATGTCAAACTAGAACGGCCATCTTTGAACAGAGGAGGGGGCCTCAGACACCACTTGTCTCCCACTTACAACGCCGTTCTTAGAGCCCTCCCAAGGAGGTGCAGCCATCTGTCCCACTTGCAGTCAGGTGACCCCCAACCACCCTCCTAGAGGGCTGGGAGGGGTAACGACCGCGCATCAAAGGCTAACGACTCACATTAACACCTATCGAGTCTGTTGGTTTCGGGTCTTTGTCCACTTGTTTTTGCCACCACCCTCCTGGTGGATAAATATCTGGTACTCCCCACCAGGCTTTCAGAACTGAAGAAGCCTCTTGGATGAGAGGTGAAACGTTTTCGACTCACACGAGGTTAGTCCAGTTGCCATAACTTATGCTTTCTTGAGACTTATGTCGAAAAAAAATGCGATTTTTCGAACATGTTGTAAAAACGTGCCATATGATGAAATAATGTAAAGGAGAGCGTGAAAAACACTCCAGAAAGGTTTTCTGTGCAAAAAAAATCATCATGAATTTTGGCGCCAAAAAAACGCCTTACTATACTATGTCGAAAAAAAATACGATTTTTCGAACATGTTGTAAAAACGTGCCATATGATGAAATAATGTAAAGGAGAGCGTGAAAAACACTCCAGAAAGGTTTTCTGTGCAAAAAAAATCATCATGAATTTTGGCGCCAAAAAAACGCCTTACTATACTATGTCGAAAAAAAATACGATTTTTCGAACATGTTGTGAAAACGTGCCATATGATGAAATAATGTAAAGGAGAGCGTGAAAAACACTCCAGAAAGGTTTTCTGTGCAAAAAAAATCATCATGAATTTTGGCGCCAAAAAAACGCCTTACTATACTATGTCGAAAAAAAATGCGATTTTTCGAACATGTTGTAAAAACGTGCCATATGATGAAATAATGTAAAGGAGAGCGTGAAAAACACTCCAGAAAGGTTTTCTGTGCCAAAAAAAATCATCATGAATTTTGGCGCCAAAAAAAAGCCTTACTATACTATGTCGAAAAAAAATGCAATTTTTCGAACATGTTGTAAAAACGTGCCGTATGATGAAATAATGTAAAGGAGAGCGTGAAAAACACTCCAGAAAGGTTTTCTGTGCAAAAAAAATCATCATGAATTTTGGCGCCAAAAAAACGCCTTACTATACTATGTCGAAAAAAAATACGATTTTTCGAACATGTTGTAAAAACGTGCCATATGATGAAATAATGTAAAGGAGAGCGTGAAAAACACTCCAGAAAGGTTTTCTGTGCAAAAAAAATCATCATGAATTTTGGCGCCAAAAAAAACGCCTTACTATACTATGTCGAAAAAAAATGCGATTTTTCGAACATGTTGTAAAAACGTGCCATATGATGAAATAATGTAAAGGAGAGCGTGAAAAACACTCCAGAAAGGTTTTCTGTGCAAAAAAAATCATCATGAATTTTGGCGCCAAAAAAACGCCTTACTATACTATGTCGAAAAAAAATGCGATTTTTCGAACATGTTGTAAAAACGTGCCATATGATGAAATAATGTAAAGGAGAGCGTGAAAAACACTCCAGAAAGGTTTTCTGTGCAAAAAAAATCATCATGAATTTTGGCGCCAAAAAAACGCCTTACTATACTATGTCGAAAAAAAATACGATTTTTCGAACATGTTGTAAAAACGTGCCATATGATGAAATAATGTAAAGGAGAGCGTGAAAAACACTCCAGAAAGGTTTTCTGTGCAAAAAAAATCATCATGAATTTTGGCGCCAAAAAAAACGCCTTACTATACTATGTCGAAAAAAAATACGATTTTTCGAACATGTTGTAAAAACGTGCCATATGATGAAATAATGTAAAGGAGAGCGTGAAAAACACTCCAGAAAGGTTTTCTGTGCAAAAAAAATCATCATGAATTTTGGCGCCAAAAAAACGCCTTACTATACTATGTCGAAAAAAAATGAGATTTTTCGAACATGTTGTGAAAAACGTGCCATATGATGAAATAATGTAAAGGAGAGCGTGAAATAC